>NC_142705.1:16251631-16522490 GCF_029339155.1 Prunus mume
TCAGTTTAACAAACAAAAATTGCTCTTGGTTCTTTCCCCTTACATTATAGATGAGCACTTAAAAACACCAAAATAGACACCTTGTTTTGCTTCTAAAATGAAAGCTTGAGTGTCAAATTACACGATCAATTCAGCAGAACAATATATATTAAATAGTAATTAAAGTTCCAAAAGAAGCAAATATATTCGAACTACCAAGGAAGCTGCACTTATCCCCACCACTTGGCCACCAAAAGACAAAGGTTGAACCTTTGGCATTGAAAAGACCTCTTTCGAGGTCTCATACACAGCCCCAACTTCAAACCTCGGATCTGGAGGCCCGATTGCCTACGGACTCGGGTTTAGGACCACCACCAAATTATTACCTTCAACATAACCAGAACCATTCCAACCCTCTGACCCTTCAAAATACTAAGAACAACAATCAAAGCATACCTTTTACTTTTCCAAAGAGCCGAGACCCATATGGATGGAAGGCAGCGGTTTGGGTTTGGGGATTTAGCGGTTATATTATTTCTCAATATGACATGCATAAATTGAGGAGGGAGGAAGGAAATTCACATGACATGGAGGCTGTCAGAGGTTGAGAACAAAGAGATACATGGTTCAAATTCTTCCCCATCAGTTTGAAAAGGAAGAGAAGGATGCAAAGAGAAAAGGAATGCAGAGACAAAGACGAGGCAGAGAAGACAATAAAGAAGTTTTTGTATCATATATTTTCACTCTATGTATTACACAAAGAATAAATAAATGCATAGAAGGGCTAATGGATAAGGACCAGCAAAGGTAGCCGTTTGGGAAGAGAATATGCTGAGCATATGTTGAGTCATATTTGGTCTTTGCTAGCTAGTGCATGCTGGCATGTACGATTCAATCTTGAGGCTTCATTTGGAATGTGTGGTGCTGCATCAAAGGTTGTGAAGGACTGCTGTGTATGGTTATGAGGATGGAGGGTTTGGGTTGGGAGAGAGGAGAGCATTTGGGGTCTGAGAGGGCGAGAGAGAGAGTGGGGTTTGTGGTTAGGTTAGGGACGAGAGAGAGAGCAATTTCGAAGGAATGAAACATGAAATGAAAATTTTGTGAAAAAAGCACTCACAAAAATAATTTTATGAATTCTTTAAGATAAAATAATAAATAACAACAAAAGAACACATGTCACCATGTTATACATACATGTCATAAATACTGACAGACAGCCTTTAAAAAGCTAACACATGTCAATACTATATTTCTTATTATTTCCTACAATTTAACTATAAAATTCATAATAAATAAATTTCAAATCAGAAAAACACACCATAAATTCCTAAGAACTCCTTGTGACATTTTATTCACCTTAAAACTTCCAAAATCTAATTTTGAATCATAAAAATACAAAGTAATAACAAAAACTCACTTTTATTCATAGACAAATCAAAACATTATACCTTATAATCTTGTTTCTTTAATCCATTAATTACCATTAACTCAAATATTTGGAATCCTGAATTTTGATCTCCATAATTGAAGGCTATATTGTAAGGAGTATGTAGCAGTTTTTGGTGTATTTTTCTGATTTTAATTTAATTTCTTACGAATTGTTTACTTCTATAACACAATAAATTACAAGAAAATGACATAATAAATAAATAAATAATCCCAAAAAACACCGATAATTCCTATAAACTCCTTGTGATATTCTCTTCTTTTAAAGCTCAAAAAATATAATTATAAATTATAAAAATACAAAGCAACAATAAAAACTTAACTTTGTTGAGGAAAAAATCACAGTTCATTAAAATAAATTTTGGCCATTACGATACCTTATCAAGAAGAAACCGATTTGGGCACTGCGAAAGTTAAATCATATCACACATGCCACACCAATCAAAAAGCAGGCGTGCCACGCTGCAAGCAAGTGGGTTTAAGCCACGCTAATGAATGGGAGCTTGAAGCGGGTTGTGGTATGGATGGTCATGTGCAGAGGCCCGATTGATGTCTAAGGAGTGGAAGTTTTGGGCTCTTGGGAGCACCAAAACTCAAGCTCATTTCTTGAGTCCAAACATATGGGCAAGCATGAGAGAAAACTCAATAGCTCATCACCTTAAGAAAAGGCCCAAACATCTTTAAAAAATGTTCAATAGCCATAGCCCATAAAAAATTCCACATCAGCCAAAGCTTCGGCAATCATGAAATCAAAAGGAACTCACAAACCGTTGGAAACAAAACATAGCAGTGACATTTTATAAAATATCCAGTCGTATATTAAAAACCGGTTCAAAGCCGAACCAGCAAAAGCAAGCAAACCCATGTGCTGATCACCTTTTTGACCAAGCACCTTTATCCATTCTTTCCTCTTCAAACTTTGGTGAGAAAACAAGAAGCAAAAGTGGGTGGCACCTCACTCACATGAAGAGTCCAGATGCTTGAGGACCTTGGAACCCCAAAAAGCTGCGTGCCTATAGGTTCAAGCTAGAGAAATTTCACCAAACTAGATAAATGGAAGAAAGTGAAGGAAAAAGGGAGAGGGTGGCTTGATAAAATTGAGTCTTCTAACTCCTATAAAAGGAGACACTTTCTTCCCAGCAAAACAACTCACAAATGGACAGAACAGACAAGAACGAATCAAAAATGGACAGAACAGACAAGAACGAATCGAAGGCAAGCATTCACTCTGGAATCCTTCAATTTCATGCTTTGTTCTTCCATTCCTCTTTCTCTTTCTCAAAACCCACATCCAGAGAGAGCAAGCATCATCTCTCATCTCTGGAACCCTTCGATTTCATGCCTTGTTCTTCCATTGCTTCCATTTTTCTCATTTGTCAAATCGCCCATGAGCTTGACGAAGCTTTCATCAAGCTGCTGGAAATATGCTAAAGTCATCCATGCTTTCATCTTCTACCTCTCTTTCCACAACACATATTTAGAGAGCAAGCTTCATCACTCTCAAAGCCTCTGTTCCTCATAGGAAACCCCAAGCCTTCTCTCTCTCATGCTAAACTCACGAATACTCAGCTCCCATGTCACAAGCTCTCATGCCAAGCCCAAAAATTTATCTGTAAGCAATTGTTGGTTTTGTTGGTGAAGAAGACCAAGGTGTTTCCTAAGGCTCAGTTACCCTTTCGAAACACTCTGGGGGCTTGATCCTTGAACTCAGACTCAAAGGGCAATTTCATGCATGTTTCTCTTTTCGGCAGCCCAAGCTCATTCGTCAAGCTGCTAGAATAAAAAGACCCCCTACACTTTCTTCATAGACAAATCAAAACATTCTACTCAATACACTATTGTTTCTTTGATTCAATGATCTCCCATTAATTAAAATACACGGAATTATGATTTTATATCTACATAATGGGTGACTATTTCATAAGGAGTTTGTGGCAATTTTCAGTGTATTTTTGTGATTTTTATTTAATTTGTTATGGATTGTTTAAGATCAAACAAAAAATAATAAGACAGGGACATGTGTCATAATCTGATAGGGCCAAATTTCTGAAGGAGATGCCTTAAGAGGCTGACATGTGTCAATCTCATCTATTTCATATTATGTCCCCATGATTTAACTTCTAAAATCCACAATAAATAAATTAAAAATAAGAAAAATACAAGATAAAATCCTATAAACTCATTGTGACATTATTTTCACCATAAAGCTCTAAAAATCTAATTTTGAATTAAAATAAATGAAGAAATAACAAAATTTAAACATTTTTTTTTCTTCTAACAATCCTATTTTAATTTTGCCCAAAAATTGTGGTACTTTTAAAAAAGTGAAAAATAATGTGGGAGACAAACTACGAGGAAATTAATTCCTTGTTAAAAAGCTTCAATTGAGAGGATTATATATTGTTTGTCGCTATAGGTTAGGAGGGAAATGTAAAAAATTCCCGCTAACACTTTCAATGAGGAAAAAACTATTTCCTCCTTAAGAAATTGTGAAAATAATGTGGGAGACATATTGTGAGGCAATTAATTCCTAACTAAATGGCTTCTATTGCAAGGATTGTATATTGTTGGTCTCTACAGATTTGGAGGGAATTGTAAAAAATTCTCGTTACACTTTCAGTGAGTAAAAAACTATTTCCTCGTTAATAAATGGTGAAAAAATTTGAAAGATGTACTGCGAAGAAATTAATTCCTCTTTAAAATGCTTCTAGTGCGAGGATTATATATTGTTTGTCGCTATAGGTTTAAAATGCCTCATTGACAAAATCATCGCTAAAGAAACATTTTGTTGTAGTGATCTCATATAACGAATTGAATAAAGACATACAAGAAAACTACTTAGCTGGCTGATTAGAAAAGCCATACTATGCCAATGAACATTGTATACACATTTTCTAAAAGAAAACTACTAAATTGGCTGATTAGAAAAGCCATACTATGCCAATGAACATTGTATATATGCACTTAGACTGGTGAAGGTTATCATTCATGGTGATCTTGAATGATCACAATGAAAAAATAAAGGAACTTTCTTGCTGCAGGGAAGCCTCTGCCTGAAACTTTATTTTCTTTTTCACTGACTTAATATCAAACACCTTTGCTACATTTATACGACAATGCTTTCCCTTTCCTGCCCAATCCCAAAAACTAACTCCTGCAAACCCACTCCTGACTTGGCCATTTGGATATGTTTGAAGCATGACAAATTGTCAAATTTTAAAAAACAAATAATAAAATGAAAATCTCGACTAATCAAAGAATATGATGAAAAACAACCACAAAAGAAAAATATTTTTCCCTTTATCATAAAAGAAAAAGCTTTTCCCTTATTTTCTACTCATACAAACATATCAAACAAAGTTCCAACATTTGGTATGCGAAACTGTTGCACTCACTTGGAGTGGTGAGTTCCTGCATGCGATTTGAGTCGTTCTGGGGGTTTGCACTGAAACTCAACGAGTCAGGTGAGTTTCAGGGCTTGAAACGCACCGTCTTGACCTTCTGTTGAAGGGAACTAGGCACAATTACAAATCTTGTTCGTGGCTTCAAATTCAAACAAAGTCCCAGACTTTCCGAAATTCCTAGGAGGTAAAGCGACGTCGTCTTCTGACGCAGTTTGAGCCTTTTCTTTTTCCCTTTTTTCCCGCTACACAACTTGGTCTTACCCACTTGGTTTTGTTTACTCTCTGCTTCTAGTGTCTAAGACTATTCTTATCTGATGGTGCATATCATTGGGCCTGCCATCAAACACATGGGCTTTTTTTATTTTTTTTATTTTTTTTATTTATAAACGTAGAATGTAAGAAGAAAAAAAAAAGGTTTTGAACAGAGAAATCACAATTTCCTGGGCAGATAAACGCAAAAACTAACCGCAAAAACTAACCGATAATTTACCGCAATGAAACCGCAATCGCGGTAAACCGAACCGCATTTACGGTATTAAGAACCGAACCGCATTTGCGGTTCTTGGTTCTGTATTTGATTTTCAAAACTTGCGGTTACATAACCGCCAAAATATAGCCACGGATGATGAAGTTGAATTTTACAAGGAAATAGAACATATGACAACTTGTAAGTAATTAGTTTATTTATACTAATGTTATTTATGCTTCTTCTTATAATAAAATGTACTACACTATGTTGTTTTATTTGTAAATAACATTGGTGCTCAAACAACACAACGAGGTTCTTCAAATCCACTCACCACCAACACTTGAGTTTATAACTTTAGTTTGTAACATTGGTGCATTGCATTTTCCTTTTAGTTTGTAACTTTAATTAACTTTGAATTGAATTTTTCTTTTTTGTTGTAACTTTAATTCATTTTGCTTTGCATTTTCCTTTTGGTTTATAACTTTAAAGGATTTGGAATTGGAATGCTTGAGAAGTTTAACTTTAATTGGAATGCTTGAAATTGTAACTTTAATTTTCTTAGGTTGTGAATGCTTGAGAAGTTGATGAGATTGTGAATTTATATATGTTTGAGAAATTGAGGTTGTGTATTTATTTATTTAGGTTGTGAATTTATATTTTTGTGAATGCTTGAGAACTCATGCGGTTTTAAACCGCTAATTCGCGGTAACCGACCGCATTTTGCGTTTACATATCTGACGCGTAAACCGCAAACGCGTCGGTTTGCGGTTTCAAAAATCACCAAACCGCAAATAGTCGGTCGGTTTACGGTTTGAGTAAAAATTCGCGGTTACCGAACCGCAACCACCCCTACTTTGGACAATAGCACCTATATCCTTTTGTTCCCTCAGGATAACCTACAAAGTAACAACTCACAGTTCTTGAATCTAGCTTCTTTTCTATAGGGTTGTAGAGTCTTGCCTCTACTTTGCAACCCCAAACCTTTAAGTGGTTTAAGCTAGGCTTCATTTTATTCCATATTTCAAAAGGAATTTTGTCAACACTTTTTGTTGGAACTCTATTCAATATGTAGTTTGCAGTCTTCAAGGCTTCTCCCCACAGATAAATAGGAAGATTGGTACAACACATCATATTTCTAACCATACCTTTTAAGGTCCTATTCCTTCTATCAGAAACTCCATTTTGCTGAGGTATACCTGGATTTGTATATTGAGCTATTATGCCTTCTTCTTGCAAATATCTTGCAAAGGGGCCTGGATTCTTACTAGTCTCATCAAATCTACCATATTATTCTCCACCTCTATATGATCGTACCACCTTTATTTTCAATTCCAGTTGCCTTTCTACTTCTGTTTTATAAACCTTGAACATATCTAATGCTTTAGACTTTTCTTTTATTAAGTAGACATGTCCAAATCTCGAGTGATCTTCTGTGAAAGTGATGAAATACTTATAACCTTCATGTGTTGGATTTCGAAAAGGACCACGGATATCTGTGTGAATTAATTCCAATAGATTTTCATTTCTTATTGCTCCTTTCTTTCTCAAGTTTGTCAATTTTCCCTTTATGCATTCAACACGGATTTCATCCATGTCATTAAAGTCAATTGGTGGCAGCACTAATTCTTTACACAGGAAGTTCATTCTTTCTTTTGAAATATGGCCCAGCCTTTTATGCCAAAGTTTTGATGATGTCTAATTCTTTTGTTTTGTATTTGCAATGTTCATAACCATTTGAGGTGGTCTGCAGTTCAATTGAAAGATGTTTCCAACAAGAGTTCTATTTCCAACTAGTTCTTTATTATTGAAAATCGAAAAACCAAATTCATCAAATCTCAAAGTGAGTTTTTATTTAACAAGCCTAGCAACTAAGATAAGGTTCCTTGTCATAGAAGGAACATAGACTACATCTACCAAATCTAAAACAAAACCAGAATCTAATCGAATCCTAACTGCTCTAATGAACTCCACTTGTACTTTGACTCCATTGCCCACGATACCTTCACCTCATCCTTGTTTGGCTGCCTCTTCGTTATGAACCCCTGCAAAGAATTAGCAATGTGTATTGAAGCACCACTGTCTAACCACCAAGTGTCAACTGAAACCTCAATCATATTTGATTCAAAACAGACCAAAACATTTTCATTCTTACCTTTGTTCTTTTGTTTCTCTAACCACCTCTTGTACTTCTTGCATTCCCTTTTCATGTGTCCAAACTTCGTACAAAAGAAACATTTCAATCCAGTTGGTTTTCCTTTTTTTTTTTTTTTTTGGGTACTGTCTTGGTCTTTCTTTTCTCCAAAAACTATCTTTTTATCCTTGTTCTACTTGCCACGATAGTCTTGAACTATGTTCATAGCTTTCCTGACCTCTCTCCATTATGATGTTGTGCTCTTCTTGAACACTAATGGTTATAAGATCATCCAAAGTCCAACTTTTCTTCTGAGCCATATATGAACTCTTGAGAGTTTTGAACTCCTTTGGAAGTAAGTTCAAGGAAAAATGCACCATCATGTCATCATCTATAGTCATGTTTAGTTCCTTCAGTTTGTGTGCAACGTCTGCCATGTTCATTATGTGAGCTTTCACACAACCTCGCTCATCATACTTCATCTCAATTAATTTGTCCAACAAGGTACTTTTCTCTTCTTTCTCAGTTTCTTTGAATTTTAGACCAATGGCAGCAAGGAATTCTTATGCATTTTCTGATCTTGGAACGCTACCTCTCAAGGATGGTGTCATGGTTCTAAGCATAATCAATATAGCCATCTTGTTAGCCTTTTCCCATTTTTCATATCTCCTTTTGACATCTGTAGTCGCATTTGCAGCAGGTTCCTCAAGCGTATCCCACTTTAGAGCAATGTCATAGTCCATTAGCCCTAGTGAAATTTCCAACTCTTCTTTCCACTTCAGATAGTTTGATCTAGTCAAGATTTCGATGGAGTTGTAACTTGAAGCACTCACTGTAATTTTAAAGAAAACATAAATAAAACATCCCCAAAATCTTTAACTAAACATTATTGATTTGCACATGTGGGTTACAAGTCAACATGTTCCATAGTACTTAGAACAACAGATTTGTATGAGCAATCTTGAAACAAGGAGCATCCCCACGTCTGTGGATAGAGGAATATTCATTGTTTGTTCATACAATCTGTTTTCCATATTGTTCCATTATAAACAACCCTTCTTGCACGATTCACATCTGTGGATAGAGAATTGTATAAGAAAGGTTGAGTGCAATGCAATTTTGATACAAAAAACTTTGAATGAAGAATCTTTTGTACCAGTTGAGTTGCTATGGCTCACTCAATTGATCCAAAATCCTCCCCAAACATTGATCATTAGTCTTTCAAGCATGATTTAAGCAGGAAACTTTATGCTTATCTCTTACCTTATCAAATAAGATATGCAATGTATAATAATCAAAATATGCATTCTATAATGACTGGTGTTTTCTTTAAACTATATCATACTGTAACATATGTATTAAACCATATTTTTTTCATGCGAGCCTTCATTTATTTTACTTGTAATTAGGTTAAGAACATACAACCTAATGCTCTGATACCACATGTAAGTCTTAATAGCTTTAGATGAACTAAACACATACCTTGATCAGACATGATGTTCACAGGAAATTGTCTTGTTATTCTGCTGTAAAGAAGTCTTCTCTACTATACGGCTCTTTATCTCTCTCTAGATGGGGTGAGAATAATATTGAGTGTGTATTTAGCCGATAGCACAAGAACATCCTTTATAGGCTTCGCTTAAGACTCCTCCTCATCAAAGACATCTTAAGCTTTCCTTAAGCCAACAAAATTATTAGGTGTTTCAATCCACATGAAATTAGGAAACCTAAAGCACTTTGTATTTAATAGAAACAGTCACTTATACAAAGTCTAAAAGATAGATAAATTATGTATTCCTAATTGGCATAGAACTATATATATATCCTCAAGTGATCAGAAGACCATCTCAGTATTTGATTTGGAATGCAAATTCTTACATCCGCTACACCAAAGGCATGGTCAGGCAACGCTGCGTTAGTGAATTGGTGAATACTTAGACCATATCTAAACTTGTCATCCGTAGGTCTTTTTCCAGTGAACATTTCTAGCAACAATATTCCGTAGCTATAAATATCTCCCAGTATGAAAATTTGGCCTCCCATGCCATACTCTACCATTATATAGATATACGTATATTAAAGTGTCACTATGATCGGTGCATAATTACATATCATTTTGTACCCTTCTAACTTATAATTTGGTTATGTTTTTGAGTTAAACTTGTGCTTTTAATCTCTTTTATCTTTGTTTTAGTGTATTAAGCTTTAGGACTCATTTAATGCATTTTGGAGTCAAGTTAGCTCAACAATTGTGTCTACAGATCAGTCAAATTCACGGATTATACTATACTTGCTCAGGAAGAACCAGATAATGATCCATATATCATTGGAAAGATGCGGAAGTCTAGTTTCTAGAACATTTTACAGTTTATGATTCCGAGTCTTCTAAAGGAAGTTATGCAAGTTTTGGCAGTTTAAGGTCAAAATCAATGGCATCTGCGTTATGGGCCAAAAATGGCATTTGAAGATCTTTCCAATTTTTCCTTGAGCTGGACTGCATATGGATGGAAAGATAAGACAAAAGGCTTCAAGATCTATATTTTTCCAGAATTGTATGAATGGAGGAATGAGCCCAAAAGAATACTGCAATGCATTGTCATGCATGACATATGCATATGAGGTGTTATTGATTGTGGGAAAGTTAGGTGAAGCAGATTCAATACTTATAATTGGAGTGAAGTTTTGCAGTAGCCCAAGGAAATAAAAGAAGATGAGGTGGGAGCTGCAACACTAAGCCTAAAGACAAGAGGAATTGTTTTCAAATGCAATTGTGTGTTAGGTGAAGTGAGTGTGATTAATAAACTCAATTGTATAATTCAGATTTTCACTTCCCCTAGGCCTATAAATAGTGAGGTTCTCCAAGCTTGTAAACACACCCCAAGGGGGGGAGCTCTCAAACACTTCTCTAGAGCTCCCCTCCATTCTCTCAATTATTGTAACAAAATTCTTTTGCTAAATTTTTCTTTAAGTTTTTCTGAGTTCTTCTTTATTTTTCATTGTAATGTAAATTCTTTTCTTAAGTATTCAAATTTGATTAGTCACCAAGGTTCAATTATGGTTCTTGTTCTTATTCATTATGCTTATAAGTTAATATGCTAGGTTGAATGATTGATCACCATTAAGGCTTGCATGTTAGCTATCTTGGTTTGAATTAAGAGTAGTCACCATGCTTTAATTCGAATTGAACTATGAATAGGAAGAGTGTGTATAGAATTCGACAATCGGGATTAGATACATACTTGGTTGTTTAAAATGTTCTTCTATGCTTAATGGATTCCTGATGCTTAATTTTAGGTTAGACAACAGATGATCAAATTAGGGAATTAGGAATACAAGGTTAGAGACAAACACACCATGGCTTAATCATACTTTAGCTAAAATCAATCCGTTAATCTAAATTGAACTTAGGAACTTATTTGCTTGAGTTAGTTATTTTCTTTCTTTCTTGTTTTCAATCCTTGTACTTTTCACAATCATCTTAAATCTTGTTTCTATTTCTGTTTTGTACAGGGAATCAAATTGAATCAATCTATCATCAATCCTTATGGGATCGACCTCGCACTTACATATGCTATACTACCAAACGGCTTGTGCACTTGCGAGATCACAAGTTGAGGATGCAGCTGAATCCATTTTGGCGCAGCTGATCTGACGACAACACATTATCAAATGACTAGAGATTAGATCTTATTTGGAAATGTTCTCATATTTATACTTCTTTTCCAGGAAAAGAATAGAAGGAATTATTATCTTTTCAATAAGGACTTAAGTTGGCTTAGTAATAAGTCTTTAGGAAGAAAATAAATGAGAAACATAGAAACTCGTACCAGGAGGAATATAGCTATGGAACCGTTTAACCCAGTTGACATATTGTTTGACTTTGCGAGGGATCATTTGATGTTTCCAAAAGGAACCTTGCTAAACCAAAGTCACCAACATGGGCTACCATATCCTCATCAAGAAGAACATTGCTTGGCTTTAGATCACAATGAACGATGGCTGTTTCACAATGGTAATGGAGATAATCTAAAGCAGAAGCAACATCAATAGAAATGTTCAATCTTTGGATAACACCCAATCTCTTAATTTGACATTGCTCCTCGTTACAACTTCAAAATTATCGTGTCCACATTAACCTTGTTAAAAGTATGGAACGCTTAAGTCTAGATTTAGTATAGTAGTCATAGAAATTTTTATGGAGGAAAAAGTTTTGAAAAAAGGTTTAGAGAAAGTTGTGATCATTAGAGGATCATCTTTTTATTGTTTGTTTGGGTGAACATTAGTCATTGCCCTGTCACGAGCAATGAGATGAAGTTCTCTCATATGTGGAGCAAAATTCATGGAGACCCTAAACCCTAAACCCTCTTGGATACAACCATGAGTCTAGACTTCCATTATCCACATACGCAAAAACTAGACTTCTGAACTCATTACCCAAATTATCGATGTTTGAGCAGTCAGTTAGGATCTTTAGAAGATTATGATGCCTTATACTTCTTAAAGCTTTGCATTCATCAATGGAACTCTTGAAAGATCCTTGTTGTTGAAGGTTTAATACCTTAACAACAACTATTGTTCCGATGGGAGCAAATATTTTCGTCTCCAATTATAGTATGCCACGTGAAAAGAAGAATATCCCTTAAATTAATTAATTGAACCAATTTATTTGGTCAATTAATTAATAGGGATAATATCTTTATTATAATATATTATCTTTATTTAAAAAGATAATATCATTAATTTAGATATTATCTAATAAGGAGATATAATCATCATCAACTTAAGAGATTTGAATCCCAATCAAATCCCTAATGGACTCAATATCTACAATTTGGGGAAAGAATAAACTCCTTCCTAATAAGAGTTTTATTCTCTATGAAACCATAGCCTCCGAGGCTCCTATAAATAGATGGCTTCATTCATCATTTAAGGTACTTCAAAACCTAATTCTACAACTCGAGAAAATACTTGAAATTCTCAATCTCTCTCTCTCCCTAGCCGCCGGCGACGCCACTACCGCTGGCCACACCATTCTCTTTTCTCCATATTTTACATACATAGCTCTGGCCGGCACACATGGCTCCAGCCACTCGGTTCTCATCCTAGAGAAATCTATGTACCCTTTTTTAGCTATTGTTTCACCTAGAATTCAATCAAACTAACTTAGGCATCGGAGGGTCTATGGCCAACACCCCCAGGTGTGATCTATTTACTCCAGTCTTTTTTACAGGAATTGAGGAAGAGAGAGAGGGAAGATCAAAGGTTGAAGAATCACAAAGCGAATATACTCCCGCGAGATTATTTGCACAAACAGTTCCATCACTAGGGATTACTCCTTTGTAAACAAAACCAAAACTTCCTGAACCAATCAAGTTGTCCACAGAGAATCCATTAGTCAATTCAAGGAGTTCAGAGTAAGAGATACCTGATTTCCAATCCTTATAAGAACGTGAAGTTATTGGTCCACTCATGACGTTTTCACCTTTGAATATATAGCAATGGAACATGACAGAGCAATTATGAATGCAAATGCAAGGATGACTGCTTTTCGGGAAAATGGTCTTTGAGTGAATGGGGCTTTACTGTTAAACCACACGCACTTATCAAGGGAGAAGAATCTGAAACGGATTCTTCTTAATCACAATAGTTGACTTGCTCTCCAAATATTTTGTAATTACTTCCATGCAAGGCTTTTACTATTTATATCTTTATTGTGCAATTATAATATTGTAATATTTACACAAAGTTGAACCCTCATGGCCTCTCAATCTTCCTCCTCCTCTCTTCCTGGTCCCCACTCCTTCCATTTCATCAAGCTCAGTGACACCAAGTACCTTCTCTAGCTCCGACAAATAAAACCTTTTCTCATTGGCTGAGGATTGTGGAAATATGTTGATGGCTCCTTCTCAACCTTCTCTCTTTCTGCCCCTACTCACACCTTCTCCTAACCAAAAGCACCTGATCTTCCTCAACCTAATCTTGCTTATGAAACATGGTTTCAACAAGACCAACTCATTGTCAGTTACCTCACCAGCACTCTATCTGAATCAGTGTTGTCTCTCACCATTGGCTGCAACTCCTCAAAAGCAATTTGCGAACCAAACAGGCCCTAGGTGTGCATATGAGCCAACAATTCAAGAAATGTGGTTTTATGAATCAATTGAGTCAAATATTAATTTCTAAATTTATGTGCTTAAATTTAGGTTGTAATTTAATCATAAATTTTTACATTGGGTTGTAATTTTAAGATTATATGTTGTCATTGAATGTATGTTTAGTTGTTTGTTGCAATTGTGATTTTATGTTGTGATTGTATGTTTGGATTATGATTATGTGTTTAGATTGACTTGAATGTGAAGATAAAATATTTGATAGGTAAAATATGAATTCTTGACTCAAATTTGCCTTGCTTGCTATAAAAAAACTCAAGGAAAAAAAAAACCATTTGGTCCTAGCTGAGAATTAGAACTAAGGCTCCGTTTGAAATTGTTTTTTATAGCCAAAAACCTGCTTCTAAAAATAAAATATTCCGATTATTTTAAAAGAGTATTTTGACAAGAACTTTAAAAGCAAGCTTTGGGTTCTTTTCAAAGCTGCTTTCAAAAGAAGCAAAAATGAACTTTTAATGAATTTTTTTAATTCCCAAAATACCATAATTCATTTTAAAAAATGACACCACCTCCACTTCCACATCCAACTCCACCACTTGCACCACCACATTCACTACCTCCACAACCACTGCCACCACCACCACCACATCCTTCTCCTCCTCATCCTCCGCCACCGCCACCACAACCACCACCTCCTCCACCACCTTTACCACCTCCTCCTTCTCCTCCACCACCACCACCACCACCTCCTCCTCCAAAACCTCCACATCCACTACCACCTCCACAACCAACACCACAACCATCACCATGCTACCACTACCACCACCACCACCACCTCCACAATCGCCATCCCCACCACCACCACCACCACCACCACCACCACTACTACCACAGCCACCAACTTCACCTTCATCACCACCATTACCTCCACTCCATCACTACTACTACCACCACATGATTAGTACATAACACTTTTAACATCATGTCTATTTTAGTCATTATTCACAGTTACAACAATTTTATATTAAAATTTACCAAACGGTTTTGACACTGCTTTTTATACTAACAGCACTTTAAAATTATTGTTTACCAAACATGGAGCTGCTTTACTTTACAGCTATTTATTTTCAAAGCACAGAGAAGCAACTTTTTTAAAAGTAACAACAATCCCAAACTGGGCCTAAATCGGACCTCTTTATATTAGAATTAGTTCGGTTTTGTAGCACAATTTTACTAACAATCGAAATGAAAGCGAACCGTATTTTTTAGTTACGCTTTTGGTTCTACTTCTAAGTGCAATCCGTACCGAACCTTATCTTAACCACCCTTAAGTAATAAAATAATAAGAGCTATTAAAATAGAAATGAAATTGCCGATTTCACCTATGTGTCTTCTCTCACTTACTTTAATATATATATATATATATACATATATAAACGATAGTCTAAATGATACTAATTTACGTGGAGAGGGACTTGAACTTGGGTGCAAGAGAGATGGTTCGCTGCCCTGGCTTAACCCACATTTGGCCCCCTCATTGGTCTGCCTGGGTTGAGTGAGTGGGCAAGTCCACGATTATGACGAGCTCATTGCCTGGTCAGTGTTCTGCCCCCTTCTCTATTTGTTTCCTTGCTGTAGTGTCCGAGTGTCACTGTACCTCCAGATTTTGTGCAAAAATGAAATTGTTTTTGTGTTATCATATATATCAATGTATTTGCAAAAGCAGAGCATGTGCTAATAATAGCCTCGGCAAAATATTACATAAAACTAATTTCTTTTACATTGCAATCATCATCATCATCTTCTTCTTCTTGTTAAATTGAGATATGAGCCCCGGACTGCATTCATTTTGTTGACGACAACATCCATAAGCATCCGCTCTGTCGATGATACGGCAGAGCATGAGATCCCTATTTGCATCACTGAAGCCACGCATTCCTCCAATCTTTTTACTTTGTCTGGGCCGGGATCCTTACATCTCGCCATGGGTCCTTTTTGTATGTCAATTTCATATTTGTGGTCGTGTTCATCATCATCCTCCTCGTCATCTGTTTCAAGCAGCAACGAAGGCTCAACTATGTCCATGGCATGGTCAGGCAAAGCCATGGCTGTGAATTGGTGAATGCTTAAACCATCTTTGAACATGTCATCGGTTGGTCTTTTTCCTGTGAACATTTCTAGCAACAGTATCCCATAGCTGTAAATATCTCCCATTATGGAAACTTGGCTTCCCATGCCATACTCTGCATGTCAATGCATACATTAGGATGTTGTAGTTGATGGACCTTTAGAATTTATCTTAGATATTTCAAAATTTTCTGATACTTCTTGTCCAGTAAAAAAAGAGTCAGCAATCTTTTTTATCAAAAAGTTAATAGGAAGTGAGGATTTTAAATTTATACCTGGAGGAATGTAGCCTATGGAACCCTTTAGCCCAACAGACATGGTTTGAATTTTGGTGGGATCATTTGATGCTTGTAAGAGGAACCTTGCTAAACCAAAGTCACCAACATGGGCTACCATATCTTCATCAAGAAGAACATTGCTTGGCTTTAGATCACAATGAACAATGGCCGTTTCACAGTGGTGGTGCAGATAATCTAGTGCAGAAGCAACATCAATTGCGATATTGAGTCTTTGGATAAGGCTTAATCTCTTAGGCTGAGATTGCTCGTCATCTCTTGGATGAAGCCACTGGTCTAGACTTCCATTTTCCATGAACTCCAAAACTAGACTTTTGAAGTCATTGCCCTGATTATCAATACTGGAGCAGACGGTTACAATCTTGAGAAGATTACGATGCCTTATACTTCTTAACACTTTGCATTCACCAATGAAACTCTTGGAAGCTCCTTCTTGTTGAAGGTTTAATACCTTAACAGCGACTACCATTCCATCATTAGGGAGTACTCCTTTGTAAACAGAACCGAAACTTCCCGAGCCAATCAGATTGTCCACAGAGAACCCATCAGTTGCTTGAAAGAGTTGAGAGTATAAAACACCTGATTTCCAATCCGTATAAGAATGCGAAGTGACTAGTCTATCTTTTGACTTTTTCACATATGAACAAGCAGCAAAGGAGCATGACAGAGCAATTAAAAATGCTAGTGCACAAGTTATAGGGATGAATACTTTCGGGGCAAGTAATCCTCGGGGTGAATGGCGCTTTTTGCTAGAGCATGCAGGAAGAAGAAATTCTGGAATTCCACCACATAGCCTATTATTTCCAAGGATTGAGACACCACTTGCATTTGAAAAGATCCCTTCTCTAGGCAATTCACCCTCAAAATTGTTATGAGAAAGATTGAGATGCTTCAGAGATCCAAGATTTCCTAGAAACTCTGGAATTTTCCCCGATAAGTTATTACGCGAAATGTCTATTTCTTCCAAGCCTCTTAAATTTTTTAGTGTTTGAGGAATTGATCCTTCAAGTTTATTACCTTGCAAATGAAGACGCTCCAAACTAATACAACGGCCGAGGGTTCCTGGGATTTCACCTGATAACTTGTTTTCTGAAACATCTAACTCCCCAATACTTTTCAGATCACCCACTTCAGATGGTAGTGAACCAGTCAAAAAATTGTTAGATATGGATAAAGAAATTGAAAGGGATGAAAGCCCAATAACCTCTTTAGGAATGGTGCCATTTAGACTGTTACTTGAAAGGTTAAGTATCTGTAGATTTTTGCAGTTCCCGAAACTTGGTGGTATACTTCCCCCAAACTTATTCTCTTCCATGAAGAGCCTTGTCAATGCAGTCAAGTTACCTAGGGAGGATGGAACTGGCCCAGAAAATTGGTTAACATTCAACCATAAACCCTGTAACTTCGGAAGTTTCCCGATTACATCAGGGACACTACCACCCAAATAGTTGTCTTCTAGTCCAAGAAGGGTCAAGTTTATAAGATTTCCAACGCCGTTAGGGATGCTGCCATGTATCAAATTGGTCCCCAGAGTAAGAATTTTTAGTTGTGTAGAAAGGTTGGCAATTGATCCCGGCAATTCTCCTCCAAAATGATTACTATTAAGACCCAACACCTCAAGACTAGTACAATTAGCTAGGAAACTGAGAAAATTCAGGTCACCAGTTCGCCCACTTCCTAGTCTATTTTGATCAAAGTTGAGCCTAACTAAGCTCTGCAAAGTTGCAAGATTTTCAGCTGGGAGTGGCCCAGTGAGTCCATTTTCAGCAAAATCAAGCACTTGAAGTCTCGAAGCATTGGACAATGACAGAGGAACAGTTCCAGTGAACTTGTTGACCCCACCGGCAAATACTTCAAGATTAGGAAGAGTAATTCCCACATTAGGTGGTAGCTCTCCATGCAGCTGGTTTTTAGCAACGGTGAAGTAGAATATGGATGAAATATTATAGAGTGAAGTAGGGATCATACCAGACAGATTATTATCCCAGAGTACAAATCTTCTCAAGTTTGTTAGACGCCCAAGTTCATTGGGTATGCTTCCTTGAAAATTGTTGATAGCAAGGACAAAAATTTCCAAAGATGAAAAGTTTCCTATCCAATGTGGGATAGTTCCAGTGAGATTGTTAATACCAAGACCTAGAGCAACTAAATTCAACAATGAACTGAGTTGGTTAGGAATTGACCCAAAAAGCTTATTGGAACGAAGATCGAGTACGCTTAGTTGCACACAGTGAGATACATTAGATGGAATTTTCCCACCAAAGGAATTGAAAGACAGGTTGAGATGTTGCAGGCTCAGTAGTCGACCGATTTGTTGAGGAATTTCACCATGAAAGCTGTTGTTCATCAGGTTGATTCCAGTAAGATAAGTAAGATTTCCCAAAGAAGGAGATAAGGAGCCTACCAATTTTTGAGCTTCCAGGTTCAAAACGATGACCCTTGTCGTGGCAGGGTTGCACGTAACGCCTACCCAACTGCAGAGATCAATGGAATCGTTCCATGAGCTCATGATATGGAAAGGATCTTGAGTTATTCTTTTTTTGAAGTCTAGCAATGCCAGGCGATCAGATTCATTTCCAGAAGTGGATAGTGTTGCAGATTGCAGACATGTGGTCCACCATAAAAAAAGGGAAAATCTAAACAAAATCTGGCTAGAATGAGTTTGTGAGTGTTCCATCTTGTTCTGAATGCAAAGTTTATGCATGGAGAAAATCAGAAACCAAGTCTCATATAGATGAAAGTATAAATTTCTATCTATCTATACAGCCAAAGGGTTTGTTGCAGGATCACACAAATAGTAAACTATTAATTACGGATGGTCCCAGAAATAATCAATTTATTATAGTGATATGGTTGAATGCTGTCTCAATTACAAGAGGACTCTGTCTCTTCATTATTGGAATGGTAATGTACAGCTTGTTTGAATTTCATTATGGAGCTGAGATTTTTAGGTGGGGAGCTATTATTAGTCTCAGCAGGCCCAACCATTGTGGTCCAAAATATTAAATTCATCATCATGGAGAATAGTTTTCTAGTTGTTAAACTAGATGTAGCTTGAATTATTGGTTTTTCTCTCATGTATTCTTGGTGTGGATTGCTTATCCACGTTTCTGTACAGTTTTCTGCTGTGAAATAAAATTTCGTCTTTTCGTTCGAAAAAGAAAATGAGCAAAAATGTTGATTGCATGACCGCAAACACTTGAGAAATATGAATGGGAGAAATCTATTGTGGTGATTTGGTTCAATGAAGTCTTCAGTCTTAATTTTATTATGTAGATGATATTTTAGTGGTGGGGAAGCAACCACTGCTGTCCAATTTTAATTTCATTATGGAGAAAAGATTGTCTGGAATTGGAAAGCACAAAGGCTTGTTACTCGAATGTGACTCTTGCTGGTTCCTATTAGAATATAGAGGAATGCTAAGCCATGGCTGTGAATTGGTGATTGCTTAGACCATCTTTGAGCATGTCATCGGTTCGGTTGGTCTTTTTCCGCTGAATATTTCTAGCTAACAGTATCCCATAGCTATAAACATCTCCCGTATGGAAACTTGGTCTCCCATGCCATACTTTCAGGGGCGGCCCCGGGGACAAGAAAGCAAGGCGACCCCTAGGACCTCCAAATTGGGAGGGCTTCAATTTATATAATTCATTTATATACATACTATACTATGACATAAAAAAGAATTTGTCAATGAGGGTTGGTTTAGTTGGTAAGGTCCATGTACTATGTTGCCCTGTCTCGAGGTTGAGTCTTAACTGGTACTGGTGGTGAGAGTAGCCAATCTCCCTTTAAACTTTTACAAACCAAAATAATAATAAAACAATTTATATCTAAAATTTATATTAGACCCAATTATTAAATCCAAAATTAAGAAGAGCCCAACTCAAAAAATTCCCACTAAAAAGAGAAAAAAACTAAAAGGACATCATTGACATTGTATACCATCTAGTAAACGAAATTTGACAATCGAAATTGACATTCGAAAAAGGACAGCATTGACATGTATTGTGTAGCCGCATCTAGTAAAAGGACTGCATTGACATTGTATACCGTCTAATAAAAAAAATTTGACATTTGAAAAAGGACAACATTGACATGTATTGTGTAGCCCCATCTAGTAAAAGGACAGCATTGACATTGTATACCATCTAGTAAATAAAGAGGACTTTCTTAGAGCATTTCCAGCGTTGCTCCCAGCCCAGGCAAGAGGGGGCCTAGGCCCATGAAGGCACTTCTGGCCTGCAAATGCAGCCCGGGCAAGACGTGGGGGCCACCAACCTAGGCAAGGCCCAAGGCAAAATTAGCCCGTTCTCCTGCTTGAGGGTTGTGACGTTAGTGCACGAATTTGAACTTTTCACGGAGATTGCACGCGTCATGCACGCCAATAGTAAAAAAAATTCAAAATTTCGTCACTAATGCCAACCTGGCATTAGCCCTACTTTCCCCCCATGGATAGAAGCCACGTGGAGCTTCCTAAGATGTCCAATCCATTCTTTCTGCTCCAATCCAATCGCTGCTAATTTTTGGAGCAAATTGCTATCAACGACACACTAAGAATTGAGAGAGACATGAAAAGAGATGAGGCTAACAAGACAAGAGATGAAGCATTTGCAAATGAAATGGAGTACGCACACAAACAAGACATAGACAAGAAAGATCGGGAAACCATGGTCAAGAATATGAGCTATATGTCCCCTGAAACAAAGTCATTTTGGAAGCAAGAACGAAGGGATGTTATGAGACGAAGGCTTTTCCATGACAATGGACCTAGCAACACGAATTGGTTAAATGATGAAAACCATTAGGTTTTATTGATAGAGTTGCCATTTCTTAATTAGTTGTATTGTTTGTCTTTTATTGAATTAGTGTCATTTCTTAATTAGTTGTATTGCTTGTCTTTATTGAATTAGTTGTATTTCTTGTCTTTTATATAAAGAAAGCATTCAATAATATAGCTATTTATTTAAAACATTGCATACATCAAAACAAAGCATAATTCATTACAAAACATAAAGAAAGCATAATTCAAAACAAAACACAAACAAAACATAATGCAAAACAAAGCATAATTCAAAACTAAGCATTAAACTTGACTTCATTGACCGTGATTGTCTCTCAGCGCCCATAAGTACTCAATCAAGTCAACTTGACGTCTTTCATGAACATAAGAAGATTGTATTTTTGTACAACGGTCAATCATATGGTTGTTGTAATGACAGTCCCTAATCAATGGTTCGTGCTCCAGTAGTTGTCCATTTGCTTCTTCAGGTTGTTCATAAATTCTTGTCAATGTTGTGTTCATGGGATCGGGTTCGAACATCTCTGGTTCATCATAATCATACTCATCATCCACAATCATGTTATAGAGGATGATGCATGTCATCATAATGCTCTGAAGCACCTCTTCATCAAACATACAAGCAACCCCCCTAATGATTGCCCACCGAGCTTGGAGGATACCAAAACACCTTTCCACATCTTTCTTACAACACTCTTGATAGGCAGCAAAATAAGTTTCCTTCTTCAATTGGGGATGCGGAATTGTTTTGATGAATGTCATCCATCTCGGGTAAATTTCGTCTGCTAGGTAGTACCCACATAAGAGATGGTATTATTGATTTCATACGTGATTTGAGGGGCTTGACCTCTGAAAGCATCGTTGAACATCGGGGATTGACCGAGCACGTGAAGGTCGGTTTGAGATCCTGCAACTCCGAAAAAGGTATGCCAAACTCATGTATTGAATAATGCAACAGCTTCTAGAATGATACTTTTTTAGCCCTTCCTATTCCCATAATTTCAACGCCAGGAAATTGGGCAATTCTTCCACTGCTAGTGCATGCATTCGATGCTTCCAATCATGCCTATGAAACCTCAAGCCTCGACTTTTTGTAAATGCCTTTAGAGGTCCCTAGGCATATGTTTGCAGAGTTAATCCCTAGTGTAGATAGTTTCGATTGCATCACATAATTTGACCAAGCTCTCTAGGATAGTATATTTCCCCATCCTAGCAATCTCATCCACATGGTCTGCAGATGCACCAAATGCAAGCATCCATAAAGAAGCTGTAAGTTTTTGCTCTAGAAAACGACCCAAAACCCTTGGGGTTACATTCTATATCGCCCTCGAATGATACTTTTTTAGCCCTTCCTATTCCCATAATCTTCATAATTGCAAACATTATGTATGATTTTATTGAACAGTTGGGGTTGCATTCTATATCGCCCTCGAAAATCAAAACTAGAGTACAACGAATTTGGGATAAAGTAATTGTCCAATAGATTCTTACCCCTAGACTGCCTACATCTGTCCACATTTAGGCTACGGCTGGGTTGTGAACCACAGTGGTGTTGGCTTGATTGATCGAGCATACCCATTACCATGACAACTTGATCATCATCTGATTCCCACTCCCTTTCTTCTTCAGCTCGTTTGTGTATTCTTTCTTCATTTTCTCACTTGGCCCTCTCCAACAATGTCCTCGTGTAAGACATTGAAAGTAGAATGTGTTTTGTAAAATCTAAAAAATGAAAGGATAGAGAGGATATGGATGATTGCTGCGAGTTGAGGTTGTGGTTTTATAGAGGGATTTAGAAGATAGAGATCACACGTGGCACAATTGTAGTAACTAAAAATCTTATCTGAAATTTGAGATGTGAATTTTATAATAAATATAGACATGTGGCAATCGAAAATCTTATCCAAAAATTTTATTCGAAAATCTTGTTTGAAATATGAGATGTGAATTTTATAATAAACAACACCTGGCAACCGAAAATCTTATCCAAATTAATCGTTTCAATATTGAGCAATTGCCCTTTGTCATGGCAATAGGTTGGAAACCTAACTTGCCTTTTGTAAGAGCTGGCACTATTCACATAAATAGTAACTTGCCTCTCCTTTCCCTTTGCCATGACAAATGGGTAGAAATGTTCTTAACATAGTATAGAAAATGCACTGGTGCTCTTTATCCCTAATTTTTTTTAGCATTTCTAACAAAAAAATTTAATTGCCACTGAATTAATTAAATATATTGTATTAGACTTTGAATATGAGTAAATAGTTAATGTCAGTTATTTTGTGTCAACTTGCATTATTTAATTACCTGACTATTTTAAACGATTTGGACTTTTAAAATTCTCCATATAACTAATACAAGTACACCTCAATTTAGATAATACACATTTAATTATAAAGTTAGGAAAAAAAACACTAGTGAAACATCATACGCTTTCATCTTCTTCTCCCTATGGTTCTCCTATGCAAGAGGCACCAGTCAGTAGGTGGGCGGGTTGACTCGCACTTCATCGCCATCAACGAAGTCCAAGTTCGTGAAATTGCAATTCCATGGGCTACCCAGTTGAAGGGAGAAGTCCACAGGATAAAGAGAACACCACAAAGTCAAAAGTCAATTCTGCAATCAACGGATATTTCTCCACCTATCGAGGGAGATTTTAACGAGTCCAAGTTTGGCTTTGACTTTCTCTCCTTTCAACAAGTCCGTTGTTTGTTGCTTTCATCAATTTTCTTCATTTTGATTTAAAGTTTTATACTTTCTTCATTTTTTCAATTTTATGTTATGTTTATTTATATGCAAAATAATATAGGGAGATTCACTATTATACCCAATATAGGAGCCCAAATTATAAAAAAACCTTATATGAAATGGATTTTAAAAACACACCCAAAACTCATTTACAACATAAAAAAAAACTTTTAACTTCTTTTAAATTACAAAACTGCCGTTGATTTCTTAAAACAAACTCAATCCCAAAACCTCATAAAAAAGCCCAAAACATTCAATAAGGCATCAAAGTAATTTAATAATCAAAATTAAATTCAATAAGTTTAGCTGTCATTTTTTGGGTTTTTTTATGTATGTTTATAAAAAGGGACATTTTGGAAAAAGCAAAAGGAGAGAGAAAAATTTTAAAAGAAGCAAAAATGAGCAAAAATGCCCTTATTTATTTTTAGATTTCCTAAGGAATCCAATACATTTGCATGTCTTTGATTTGAAAGTTGAGTGGTTTTTTTGTCTTTTTTGAAAAAGTTTTGACTTTTTTCAAAAGTGAAATTTTTTTTATGTCTAAAACCTAAAAAACCTTTATAAAAATTAAATGGTGTAGAGTTTATTTATAATTTTAATGCTAAAAATAGATATATTACTAAATATCTCATTAATATATGACTTGTTTGTTGGGCTGGGTTGTTGTAGATGTCAGAGCAATTCAACCAGGATTTGACTCTATCTAGTAAAATCTTGACTGGCCATTTCTATAATGCATTTGAGTTTACAGGAGGATGGCAAAAGGACGATGTCAACGCAAAAACCATCAGAAAATAAGTTTTTTTTTTTAATATATCAAAATGTGAAATTTTTTTTTTTTCCATCAATAAACATCCCAAGTTATACAATTATGATAATACAAATTTATAAATAAACTCAATCCTAGACATGTATTTATAAAAAAATCCAAGCACTACTTAAACATAGAAACACACCCAAAATCAACCCCAAAGTCAACTTTTTGGGTGTGTTTATAAATGGGTTTTGAGTGTGTGTAATGATGGGTTTTGGGTGTGTTTATATGTTTAAATAGTGCTTGAGTTTTTTTATAATTTCAACCCTCATTTTGGGTGTTTTAGTGAAACTCCCTTATGATAATGAGTTAGTTGATGTAATCTTTTCTTATAGATTTTGGCAAAAATTAAAAATAAAATAAAAATCTTATCATATGTATAACTTGGTCAGATTATTTATCCGAAACAATACCAAACACCTTATAATATTATGGATAAACAGTAAATACTATTCGCAACTATCCTAACCCACATTATGATAATGAGTTAGTTGATGTAATCTTGTCTTATAGATTTTGGCAAAAATAAAAATAAAATAAAAATCTTATCATATGTATAACTTGGTCAGATTATTTATCCGAAACAATACCAAACACCTTATAATATTATGGATAAACAGTAAATACTATTCGCAACTATCCTAACCCACATTTGCTTATCAATGTCTTTTTATATCAATTTAATAATAAAATCTTTGATCAATGGGTGAATAAATCATGAGCCGCATAATATGACCTTTTTTCAAATCTTAACTATTTATTTATTTTTAAAACAAGTTTTTTTTTTTTTTTTTGGGTCTGATTTTTTTTTTTTAAAAAAAACAAGTTCAGATGTGAAAGATAAAGATAAAATGCCATTTTGGTAATTACGTGTTTCAAAAAAGGAGCGTAGTGTAAAGTCATATAAAGTAACCGTTGAACCCCGTTCATCATCTATCGTTTATTTTGAACTGAGCCAGACTAAGAACCAACTTTGCAGCATCTGACCAGTTTTAGAGAATTCGCGTTGTATTCCAAATCGCAAGATATCGACCGCTTACTTGAAACAATTTTGGTGAGTTTTCCCACATTCTTTAGAAATCTGTATGATTTAATCTAATTCATTTATTAGGGTTTAGGTTTGAATTATAATTTGGGAAATTTTTTTGAATTGTAATTTGAATTGTGGTTCTTAATCTCCTAATTGTTTCGGTTTCAAGGAAAAAAGGAGATATAATTTTCCATAGACTCGGTGTTACAGAACTTTTCTGGGATTTGGATTTGGATTTGGATTTGGTGTTCTTGTTTTTCAAATATTTGCACAGTAAAAAAAGAATTTGAATTTAAGATTCAGATGGTACCCATTAGAAATGATTGAAAATGATGGTGAATGGTGATGAGGGATACATATTAGCGATGCAAATAAATAAGAATTTGGTGTTTTTTTTCAATTGCCATTTGAGGTTCGTAATTTTCTAAGATCTTGGATTCTGGATAGTATTTCTTTCACTTCAGTTTAAGTGTTCAATTAGTTTTAGAATTCTGGATATGTATTTCTTTATCTAAGGCCACATCTTTTATGGAAGTTGGTGATGTGAAGGATTGTTCTAAGTGTTTTTATTTTCATTTGTTTCTGCAGTTAGCAGAAAATTAAATCTAAAAGTGGGTACAGAAAACAACAATGACATCACAAGTTGGTCGTGTGATTCACGATCAGAACCTTAATGCTCAATCTAATGGTACTTCTCAAGCCTACCAATTATTTTCTTTCTTGCCTAAAATTCTTGTTAGGCTATTTTGGTGTAACCCTTATAACATGTATCACAGGTGCTTCTGTTGTGGGAAAGGCTGATACAGTTAAAACACAAAGGAAAGGAGGCCTTGGTGGAAAGAAATCGCTCGGTGATTTATCCAATTCCGGGAAGCCTGCATTCAGTCAGGTATCGAAAAAGCAGCATTCCAAGAATTTTGCCACAGGAGCTTCTATTGTGGGAAAGGGAGATGTTTTTAAAACACAAATGAGAGGGCTTGGTGGAAGGAAACCGCTTGGTGACATATCGAATTCGGGGAAGCCTGTTCTCTCCCAGGCATCAAAAAAGCAGCCTTCCAAGAATTTTCCTGTCGTTGAGGAAGTGACCAGCCTTCCTAAAATCGTTCATGATGCAAGCACTAGGAAAGGTGTTTTTAAAGCCTCAGAGAAAGTGCAGACCCATAGTAGGAATACGCTATCTCACATTTCAAACTCAGTGAAACCAAATCTGCAGAAGAACCATAGCATGAAGCTAAAGGTTATGGCAGAAGAACCTCTTTGTCCTAGTGCTATTGCAGAGGAGGGGTTCTTACACAATCATCAAGAATGCATCAAAGCACAGAACAAGGCCATGGACTTGGATCAACTTCTGATGAATTTCAGTGAACTTAAGGCAAGTCTTAATTTCCTTTTTCTTCATTTTCTGCAGTCATTTTGTCGGTTTGGATTTCCTAACAATGTGGTTTTTTGGTCTTTGTTTTCAGCCGGAGAGTCCCTTAAGGTGCAAAAAGTCGGAAGAGATGTCTGAAAATCTTGACCCTCCACCTCCTGCATTTGAATCACCAAAATACTACACTGCATATGAGGATTTTGATGAGCTCTCTGACAAGTTTGATTATCCACCAATTGACTATACTGATTTCCCTTGGATTTCAGAGGACTGTGATTTCAAGTTGATGTCTCCAAATCACTGATTCCCCTGAATTTCCAGACTGTGCTCTATGAAATGCTGCATATGCAGTTCAAGAGAATCAATGAATGTTTTGTAAATTTTGGTTGTTCCATCCATCAACTTAAAATTGATATAGTCAGTCCTTTTAGAGGGTTTGGTTTATGTTAATTGTGTAGAACTCTGTTTGTAGTGTCGCTTGGTTTCTTTTGGCTTTTTTGTTAACTGAGTATTTGAATGTTCATAACTGCTTGTTCCAAAACTTGAAATTGATATAGTCAGTCTTTCTGCTTGTTCCATGAATTTTGGAATTGCCATATGTATTGTCATTATATATAAAATGCCAATTAGATCCTTATTTTTGGACGCTATACCTAATTTAATGGTTTCCTCTTCTAATTCACATATAGCACAATAATTCTCCACCCGCACTCCCCATCGAAGTAAATTATATATAACATTTAAGTTTATTTGGTACATTTAAATGCCAAATACCTCGCCAAACCTTCTAGCCATCGTCTCCGGTACTTGTCATACCCTAGTTGCCATTCCTCTGCATATCGTACTGGTATCCTGACTTGGCCGCATATAATCCCTTCTTGGAAAAGTGCCAAATCAAACGGTCAGGACACCCCATCTTACTAATTGGCATCCCCAAAATCATGGAAGCCTCACGTTTGTCAAACATCACTTTAACCTTCACAGCATTCCACTGATGTGTGTCTTGATCAATTAAGCTACCCACTCTATCTTCTGCATCACCTCTATAGGACAGGGTACAAAAAGGGTGTAGAATCGGCAACCAAGGATGCTCTCGGATTCTAACTGAAGTACCGAGCCCCACCGGCTAATGTAAACCACCTTTAAGCAGGGCCGTCCCTGAGGTTTTGAGGGCCCTGTGCGAAACTTAAATTAGGGCCTCACATAAACTTATACGAAAATACTATAAATTAAAATTTGTCATAACTTAATGTCATAAACAATTTTTTTATAACTAAAAGTCACCATCAATAAACATGTAATGACAATCAGAAATCCAATTCATAAAAATTTAAATGTTTTCATTTGATAAAGTTAAATATTAGTATGTTTGGTACAAATATAAGCTCCTTGTGCCCCTAAAAGGTCCCTTGCTGCCTCCAATAGGCAATTTGTGTTTAATAGGAAAAAAAATTAGCAATCACAAATTAAAGAGTAGTTGCACACAAATGTCATTAACAAATTAGATTATATTGCATTAAACACAAAAGCAACAACAAAAACATACATGACTATCCAAAAATCAATCACATTGTATTTGTTGTCTTTATTTGAATAATTAAAACTATTACGAGAGCTTTTTCCTCAAAAGAAAAAAAAAAACAGAACTAGTACAATACTAATGTCTGAAAATTGATCTTCTTGAATTTTTAAAAGAGAAATCATTAATCAAATGTTCATAATCGAGTTTTTCAAGAAAGATATATATTCCTGGTGGTTAGCTTCGATGTTTCCCTTTTTTTTTTTTTTTTTTTAAAGGTGTTTCTGTTTTTTTTTTAAAATAATAATAATTATGTACAACTTGTTGTTATAATGCCAAAAAAATATGTAAAAAGGCAAATAGCTAACTTCAATAAGAATCGAACTTGGGCGCCTCTTTTAAGTGGAAACACGCTGGGAAGCCAACTCCACCACAGACGCTTTTGTGCAGATACTTAGCACGCTGTTGAGGCCCAAAATCCACGGTTTGGCCCAAATAAATTCTCGGCCCAATGCGGTACCTTATCGAGAAGAAACCTGATTTGGGCACGCGGAAGTTCATCATATGCACTTGTACACATACCACGCCAAGCAAGGAATTATTATTCCGCACCTAATCACGCCACAAGCTTAAGTGGGCCCAAGCCACGCAAGATGCATGGGGCTTGCTTGAGTGGATTGTGGTATGAATGGTAATAAGTTGTCATGAGGCCCATTGATGAGCCGAGAAATGGAGGTTTCGGGTTGCTTGGGAGCCTCAGAACCCAAGCCCATTTCTTAGGCCCAAACATGTGAGTGAGCACAAAGAGAAAATATCTCAACCAAAATAGCCTATTGACTCAACCAAAAGCCCCAACACCTCAAGCCAAACCTTGTTGAGGTTAGCCCATTTATTTTGACAAACCAACCCATTATCTTAGAAGGCCCATACAATTAGAAAAGAGAAGAAGCCAAAGCATCAGCTCCTTGCTGAAAAAACAGAAGCCACGTAGGGAGCAAGATGTACACATATGCAGAGCTGCTGGAAGGCTCCAACATATGGGAAGGAACAATTTCCAAGCACAAAACACCCAAAGAACCAAGGGATATTAACGTGCAAGGTGCCAGGAAGAGAAGCACCCTTCGAACCAGCATACATATCCTAATTCATTCCCCATCGACCTGGCCATGAAAAAAGGAAAGAAAGAAAAGAAGGAGATGGTGGGAATGGAAGACTCCCACTGAAACAGCTGCGGGAAAGGGGGCCTTAAGCTCCCAAAATTCATGATTTTGTTTAAATAGATAGAGGAAATTTCACCAAGATAGAAAAGTCAAGGGAGGAGATGAGAAAGGAATGAAAAGCTTGGCCAAGTTGGGAAGAAACCATTAGGGTTTCTTGGGAAAGGATAGTTTCCCGCAGCTATAAAATGAGGCCTCTTCTACCCAACAAAACCAACTTAGATTTAGAGAGCAAGCTTTCTCTCTTACTTGCAAAAACCCAGCAATTTCATGCACTATTCACCCTTGTTCTCCATTTTCCTCTTCTGGCAGACCACTTTCACATATGTCAGAAGCTTTGTCAAGCTACCAGAAGAACATTGTTCTTTCTTTCTCTCTTCTTAGCCAAATCAGCCTGCAAACC
Source organism: Prunus mume (assembly GCF_029339155.1). Classification (NCBI taxonomy): domain Eukaryota; kingdom Viridiplantae; phylum Streptophyta; class Magnoliopsida; order Rosales; family Rosaceae; genus Prunus; species Prunus mume. Next base: position 16,281,495 of record NC_142705.1, read on the forward strand.
TCTTCTTCCTCACCTTAAACACTCCCATTTCTCCCTAGGAAGCTATATTTTCCTCTTTGGTGCTAAACTTATGCTGATTTTGCTTTCATGCCACAAGTCTCTCATGTCAAGCTAGAAATTTATCTGTAAGCATCAAGAAATCATCTGTAAGCAGCCATTATTTCCGTTGGTGAAGGTAACCAGAACGCTTCCTAAGGCTCTACTGCTCTTTCGAAGTTCTTTTGGGGCTTGATTTTCAAACTCAGGCTCAATGGGCAATTTCTTCCATTTTGCTCTTTATGGCAGCCCAGACCCATAATACCTGTCGGAAGTAAAAAGCCCCTATAGTATATATACAATTCTTATAAATATTATATATATATAATATAAACAAATTTTTTTTTTCGGGGCCCTGTGCGGTGGCGCCACTTGCACCACCCCAGGGCCGAGCACATGCCTACCTTTTAGTACACGTTTCCATCCCAAAGAACACACCCTTCCCTCCTTTGCAACAAGAAAAGATCCACAGGGGAAGTATTTTTCCGTAACACTCGACATTAAAGTGACGTTAGATTCTGAATTAACCTCCGACCAGTTCTAGCTAAAGTGGTTAAATTAAAGCAGATCAAATCCTTAAAACCAAAGTCACCTCTGTGGCAAGTTTGAATAATTTGATCCCCAGAAGCCCAAGGATTGCCCTTCTTCAACATCTGCCCTTCCCACCAAAACTAACCAAGACTCCATTTTATCTCTTTACAAATCCCTATTGGTAACTATTGATACCGTGACTAACCGAGCAACTAGTTAAGCAAGATCAGCCACGTGCCATGCTTTAAGAGGTCATCACCTTAGCCAAAGAAGTCTTACCACAAGTCACAACTCTAAGCAAGGTAGGGAGTCCCACATTGGAAGACTCCAAGAGGCGGAGACTCCCCCTCACCTATAAAAGAAGACCACTCTGTTCTTAGAAAAGGTTCTTTGGTCTTTAGCCTCGGACTCTTGGGCTTTGTACCTTAGGCATTAAGCCTTTTTCCCTTTATCTTTCGGTCTAATCCCCTTGTACAAATGTAAACAAATATTATCATAATGAGAACATCCTTCTCCGTGGACGTAGCCCATCATTCGGGTGAACCACGTATACCTTGTCTTCTGCATGCTTATTTACTTTGCTTATGTTGAATGTCACTAACTGCCGAAGGTAGCCTCCTGCTTTGCCTCCCAAAGGCATATACACATACTGAAGGCCCACGTCTTAACACACCATCCACCACTCCACATCTATCCAAGTTGAACTCCATTTTGAGCATCAACAGTAACTTATTGAAATACATCATATAATTTGGCATTGCCATTGCAAATGCCTTAACTAGAATCTCTTTCCCAGCCGGCAATAAGAACTGCTTTGACAGACCTGACCCAAATTCCACTTTGGAATCTGAACCGAGCCTTGTGCATGTCCAACACTGGTAGGTGCCGAGCACACCTGTCCAAATTGCTCTTCTAACGAAACCTAAAGTTTCTTTAGAGTTTGACTTCTGCCAAAAATTTGGCAGAGTCTCTCATGTAAATTGCTCGTTTCCCAAATTTTTCACATGTACAACAAGCAATTTAAATATCCACAATCGCTCAGCATGCACAATATATAATTCAAGCAACCAACATCAAATCTTTATGGCCTTAGGCCTCTTGAAAACAAATAAAATGTTCTGCCAATAGAAACGGATCCAAACTTTTGAAACAACACGAATACGTTAATAGATTCGAAATAATTTAACTGAACAACTTTTCAATCATTTGGTATCACGACTGCACCTAGTAATCTCTAGGTTGCCTACATACCCTTAACCAGGGATCAAGCCACACGTAGTTCTTTCACATTTCACATTTGCACTTGTATATATTCATCAATTGTTATTTTTCAATGAAATTTGCAAATCAAACTATTGAAATTCAAGCATGGGTTGTTGATTTCAGCACAATGTTCCACTCATCCCATACAAGCTTATACAAATATATATTTAATTACTTATTACAGAAAAGTAGCAACCGAGAAAATTATTAAAATAGCACTGAACCCATGAAACCTAAATGTCATTACCAACAATTTAAATAAAAACCTGCTTCCCTCTTTCTCATGTAACAACAAATTCATTACTCAAGAAAATAATTATGAATTGTATGAACTCTTGAAAACTTAGAAATCCTCAACCTTTGTCTCACACATTGGAAAATATGTATTAAAGCTTTTACCAATAAATATCAAGATAAAATCACAAATTTTAGTTTAAACATCTCATTTACTCTCCACCTAGGTGTACCCCCATTTATATTCCGTCAATTCCTTTAATATGCCGTCAATTCCGATAAGATTCCATCAATTCCATGATTTTCTATTTAATTCCTACAATATACCGTCAATTCCTTGTGTCACATAATATGACACATCCTTGCAGGTCTCGGGAACACAAAGTCATCTCGAGCTGCATTCCTTGCAGGCCTCAGTGACACAAAGTCATCTCGAGGTGCATTCCTCGAAGGCCTCGATGACACAAAGTCATTCTGAGCCGTAATCCTCGTAGAACTCGGGGGACCTGTAGTCAGCCCGAGAACACACATCCTCACACCACACGGTTCAGGCGTCCACGAAACTCATGGGGCAATGTCATAAATGACCAATCTATTTCAAAGGCAACTGGGGAGGGGGTACTCTGAGGTGGGTTTGAAAACCATATTCTGAACTTGTCTTGAAATTCGTCTTATTTCACAAATCATACTTAAATTCTTTTCTCAACTTTCTAGAAATTAGTTCTCAGCTACCTTAAAATTTACATTACATACTGTTGAGATCTAGTGTCCATAATTCCGCATTTTCCCCTACTGAGTATATATATATATATATATATATATATAATCTTAATAGTAATGGATAATTAAATAAATAATAAATAGATAAATAATTAAATAACCACAACCCCTAGAGATTTCCCCATTTCCAATAATGCATAATCTTCAAATATCGGAAATAACGTTTAGGAATACCATAAAATACTATAATATAATCACAAATATCAAAGCAATAGAAATATTCACAATTAGCAATCTATATATATAATATATATATATACACACTATATATATATATATATATATATACCTATATATTTTCATTCCATATTCATGTAAACCCATAATAGGTTTCATGGTAATTTAATCAATGAAAAGTAATAACCTTTAAAGAAAATCTCATATTGAATCAATTTCCAATCTAAACCCACTATACAAAAAGTTCCATATGATAACATAAAGACAAATCCCAAAATCCCTCCAAAATCAACATAGCTCCACTAACAGTTAAGACTCGTTAATAAGGTAGTTCTAGTACTTCCCAAAGGGTGAAGTTACCTCAGAAGACTCGGTCAACCGAGGGGTCAAACTATCAAAACATGGTCAATCTGGCCCGCCGGGCCCACGACCTCCGATTTCCGATCCGAAGATTCCAATGAGTTCCACAAGGTTTACTAAGCATGTCCTGCAAGTTTGGTTCAAATCGAACGGTCGGATCGTATGATCGGACGATTATTGTTTACCACAAACTTTAAGTTATTGAATCGGAACATCCGGGCTCCGATTCACGATCCGCGAATTCTAACCCTCCTAGGAATGCCTAGATCAACATGTTGAACTTGGATAATGCTTAATATGCGATATCCGATCGATGGTCAAACGGTCACCAAATTCATATCCGAGCATACCGTTGTGCTCAGAACGACATGGGGAACATTTTTAGGATAAAAACCCAACCTTGACACCCCGCCGACAAGCCGCCACCGCCAGCGGGTGTATTGAGTAATTTTCCGTCGATCGAAAAACTCCAAACCGCCGGCCAAGACTAATACCTACATGATCAGAACATTAAGGGGAGTAACTTTATATATTGGCTCGACAATCAATTCCACCTTTAAAGCCCTCGAACGAAGCTTTCTATCTCTTGAAAAACCTATAAATTCTAGGTTTGAATTCGACGGTTTTGGGATGAAATCAAGTCGGGTCTTCGAGGAAATATACAAAGGGAAGGTAGGGAAGTGTTTTGGAAGTGATTGGGTGGCTGGTAGTGGCCGGAGTTGGCCGGAGATGGCTGAAAATTCTGAAGAATATTTTGGCAGATTTTTGGCTCTTTTTTCGATCGTTTTTCCGGTTTTCTTGCTTGAATTTGGGCCTAGAAATTGGTATTAATGGAAAGAGGAGAGAGAGAGGAAGAGTTAGAAAGTTGTGGCACCAGATTTGGTGGCTAGACGGAAGAGAAATCAGTGTTTGAAAAATGGCTGTTCGTCAAATTCGCGAGAGAGAAGAAATCTGGGTTTAAAAATCTGAACTTCGAAAAATTTACGATTATGCCACTGAACTTCTTTTGATCGTAACTTCTTCGTTACAACTCCGATTTGAGCCCACTATGTGTCTACGGACTCATTTCGACGTGTTCTACACAACAGTATCACTGAAATCCCCAAATTCCTTCCCCAATCAAAAGTCAACTTTAAACCATTAAAATATTCCGAGATAAAATTGTCTTTTACTTGAATAAATTAATAATTAAAAATTAGTTTAAGTTCGGGTTATTACATGCTCCGCCCACCCTTTCACTCTCCCTTGGGATTTGCTTGACTTTTACTCTTAAGTTTGGCACCTCATTAAAAAATCATTTGAAGGCTAGTAAATTGACACCACATATATTACAAAACAAAAACTTAAAACAAGAAGTTTACGTTCTCTTCTCTCTTCAAATCAGGTTTTCAAATTAGGTTCAATTTCTGGATTTTTAGACCAAGTTTTAAAATGGCTCTTTTAAGGATTTTAATTTTAGGAATCCATAATTAAAATCCTTAATCCAGCAATTTTAGTTTCTTCCTCATTCGATCCTATAGTTTCTAACAACTATTTTTTCTCATAAATTTGAGCTTTATTTATCGTCTTCTCCTCTAATTCAATCGTCACATATCTTCTTCGTCTGACCAACCTTAATTATTACAACTTCTTGCATATTTCTTGAACCCTAACTCCTAATTTTCAACTCCAGACATCCAATTGTCATCTATGGCTTCCTCATGAACCCATGGCAGTAGTTTTGAATCCACTGCCCACGCTCATATTTCTGGTCAAGATGTCAAAGAGCATGCCAGAAAAGTTCATGAGGCTTTTGGTGATTATCTAAACAAAGGTTTTGATGAAGCCAGTTCGTGCACTGTTCATGGTCAATCACTTCTGGGTGGTCGATTCCTTAAAGAACTTCCTGTTGAATTTCAAGATTTGATAAAGAAGGCTATCATAGCACCACTCTACTATCAATAATACAATCTAGACTTCACTCTTGGAATAACAAGTATATGAGCAGAGCATTTCCCAAAAGGTAGCTCAATTAAATGGGTTGACTAAATTAAATATTTAGAAGGGGTTGTTTATACTATAATCAACCGAGCATATTTGGCACTAAGGAACAGAGCGCGGACAGATCCATAGCCTGTTGAAGGTAGGACACTTGCTGGGAATCCCTAGATAACCAATGACCTCATTATCTCAGCTATCAAAGACACCTTCCTCCAATGCGCCAATTACCAGCCGAAGGTTATTGCCAAAGCTCTCAATTACATAACCTAAGCCTTAGACACATGTCATCACCACGACAACTTACACACATCGAGACTTTGTGAAAACTCCCACCTTTACCTCTCCATAAAAGAGGAATTGTGCCCAAGTAAAAAGAGTAACTACTTTTCACCTTTACTATTACTCTGCCGCCAAAATTACTGTGTACCCCACATTTATTGACTTAAGCATCGGAGAGCATTTGACAAGTACCACACCGATGTTTGAAGCTTAACGATTGCTTATTCCATCTTTCTTTTGCAGGATTACTTTGCGACCGAAGGACCCGCCTTGCCGAAAGTTCTCAATTCCCTTTGTCCTTCTAAAGACACCATACTTCCTTTATCTAAGTTGACACCCGATTTTTGGCATCAACAGTTTGACGCCGTCTATGGGAATCGACTTTTAAATCTCACATATCTACTAATTTCGCTGGCTCTTTCACCTATTCGACCATGTCGCCTCCTCAGTCCATTACACTCTAAAATTCCAAGCGAAGCTAACCTTGGCACTCCACATCACACCCCCCATGTGGAGTCCTCCAGACGAAAATCTTCGACCGATATGCATCTCCAAGGCGAAGTGGAGTGACTTCGTGCCGACATTGCCAAAATGACGAAGAACTACTACCACCTCCGTACCAAGAATGTCGAGTTGCAGCATGAGTGTCAAACTTTAAAGTTTAACTGAGAGAATACTCACCACCAAATTGCCCAACCAACTGGCTGTCTCCTTTCACAATGCTCTAACGCAGCCTAAGCTTGAAAATGCAAAGGCCACCTTCATCCTGAAGCAACCAAGTCACGACCTCTCCAAATTTCCCACCAAGGGATCGGCCTCATGCCCCAACCAAGATTTACAAAGATTGCCGGGATTGTATCTCGGAGCTCCAGCCAAAGCCCATTTCGATTCTTGTAGATCTCGACGATCCACGAGTCACTAATCTTGGCCCTTCGCTGAAGCCCACTCGTCTCCCTACCTGGGAGGAGGTTGGTGACTCTGAAGATTAGGAACCTTATCACTATGAGCATTGGGAACCTTACCAATTTGAAGCTTTCGAAGAAAAGGAAACCTATCCATCACTACCCCCTCAGAACCACAAACCTTTGGCACCCGACGCCCTTCCTCATACCAATCTCGCCATGCGAATTTTATTTGAGAAAGTTCGTCGTCTCGAGCATGAGCAACAACACAGCCATCAACCTATTTAGACAAAGCCATGCCCTGGTCCCTTTACCGAACGTATCCTCACCTATCGATAGGAAAAAAACGTTCAGCCACTTCGTATTGCCTTCTACATGAGTAAGGAAGAACCCCTGACCTACATCCACTCTTTCCAATCTGCCCTAGGATGCAAGGGTCTTAGTGATGAGGGCATATGCCTCATTTTTTCCTCTACCCTCACTGGAGCTGCCTTGAACTAGTTCTATCGGCTGAACCCTAGAACTATCAACTCTTTCGACTGCCTGAAGCAAACCTTCTTGGACCATTTCATGATTCAAAATGATCGTTTGTATTTCGCGGACAATCTATACTTGATTCGTGAAGGTGAAGACGAACCCTTTTGGGAATATGTTGCCCGCTTTAGACACGAATATTCCCTTTGCCAAAAGGCAGATAACCGTGCTGCTTTCGAAGCCTTCAAAAGTGGCCTTCATGAATCCAACTTCCGATACTTGGTCTATAGTAACCCGTGAAACACCTATGCCGAATTAATGAAGCAAGCTGCCATCCATGCCAAGGTTGAATATTTCAACTCTAAGCATAGCTTTGTTGGCCAATCATAAACTACCTTTGGCAGCCCACCACAATCTTCGGCACCTCTCGACCCCTTATACCCTCTTCATCGAGTAACAACCCATTCGAAACCCACCCATTACCCTCCTACCAATAACACCCAGGATGGTCAACACTTCAGAAGAAAGGATGGCTATGAACGACCCTTTAGCAATGGTAAACGAAGCAGTCACTTCAACAACTATCACCCTGGTGGCACAAACCCTTACAAGACAAACGATCGTGCCCATCTCCCTCTTGCATCAAAGCCTAGGTTTGAAGTTTTCACAATGCTCAACACCACTTAAGAGCAGGTTCTAGTTAATGAAGCAATTATCATAACCCAGCTCCCTACTCGAAGACCCACCAACAAGCCTATGCCACACATCGGTGTCTTTTGCCACTTCCACCAATTCAGTGGCCATGATACCAAATATTATATAGCCTTGTGAAATATCACTGAATACTCATTCACGAAGGCAAGTTAGATAAATACATATGCAACGCTCCCACTATACCACACCCCCACTAGCGTTAGATCAACATGATCTCCACTATCAGTGGTGGCCCTACTTTGGCTGGCACATCTAACAACTCCATCAAGCATAGATGGCAGCTATCAGTGGTGGCCCTACTTTGGTTGAAGATGCCCAAGGCTGGTTGGGCACCTATAACCTTAAGTGCAGAAGAAGAGCGTGGTGTCATTTTTCCCCATGATGACCTGCTGATCATTCGGGGTAGATATTTCTAACTTCAATGTTGGCCGTATCTTGGTCAACACAGGTAGCTCAGTGAGTGTCATGTTTGCCGAGGCCTTCACCGAACTTCAAGTCCCTAACAACTTGCTTGACTGAAGCATCACACCTCTGGTAAGCTTCTCTGACGATGTTGTCCAACCCATTGGGAGTATTCACCTACCCATAGCCATTGGTTGAGCACCCTAGAGGGCCATGGTCACCACCCCATTCCTAATCGTAGATTGCCCTCAGCATACAATTTCATCCTAGGACGACCAGCTTTGGCCAAAATGAGAGTATTCATTTCTACTCACATGCTAATGCTGAAGTTTCCTACCCTCCATGACATGGGCACGGTGCAAGGAGACCAACTCGATGCCTGGAGTTGTTAAACTTTGGCAATCAAATCCACCAACCAGCCCCTACAAGCTAGTAACGAACGCCCTAAAGATCCCAAAGAAGAATCTGTCACCCCTCAGGCCGAACAAGTGGAAGATCTTAAACTTGTAAACCTCTATGATCACTTTCGAGATAAGCAAATGATCACTTCCGAGAAATATGAAGCCATGAAGAATGAAGTCGAGAAGCTACATAGCATCAGCTTCATTAAGGAAGTAGATTATCCCTCCTGGCTGGCGAACGTGGTAATGGTTCATAAGCCTAAGAAAGGTTGGCACATGTGTGTAGACTATACTAACCTCAACCGTGCTTGCCACAAGGATAGCTTTCCTCTCCCCTGCGTCAACTAGCTTGTTGAAGCAATCGCAAGCCATGAACCCCTCAGACTTTGTGGACGCTTATTCGGGGTACAACCAAATCTTCATGCACCCTAAAGATCAAGCTCACACATCATTCATCACGGATCAAGGGCTATACTGCTACAAAGTGATGCCCTTTGGCCTAAAACATGATGGGGCTACTTACTAGTGCCTTGTCAACCACCTCTTCGCCTCCCAGATAGGACTCACCATGGAGGTATACGTGGATGACATGTTAGTAAAGAGCCGAATGGCAAGACAACATATCCTCAACCTCTCCACTATGTTTGACGTGTTGAAACATTACAACAGACACCTTAATCCCACCAAATGCGCCTTTGGCGTAGCTTCAGCCAAGTTCCTTGGCTTCATGATCAACCAGAGAAGCATTGAAGCTAACCTTGAAAAAATCCAAGCTATCTTGGATATGAAGGTGCCGAAGACAGTAAAGGATATCCAGAGCCTTATCGGAAGTGTCGCAACTCTGACCAGGTTCATCTCCAAGTTTTTGAATGCTCAAGAGCACATAAGAAAAACTTTAAAAAACTTGAACCAACCCTGCATCTGATTTTGAAAAATATGCAGTTTCAGTTTTTTAATGAAAACAAATGGTTAAGATCTAAGAGAAAAGCAAGTTGGTATATATAGGAATTTTGAAAACTAGTTTCAAAATAATACCAAGAAGATGAGTGGCTAGGGGTGAAAGTAGAAAGAGCCGTTGGGTTCTTAAAATCCACAAGAGTTTAAAAGTCAACATCTGTGAAAAGAAATTTTTTTTGAGAAAAGATAAACGACGATATGGATTGACTCCAACAAATATGGATCAGTACAAAACAAGAAGGATTTCTCGAAGGATTATGTGAACAGTTCCGTGGGATGATACAAAGAGAAATATTGTAGCAAGTACAAAATTTGAAAGATAGACCAATACAAGTGTGAATGTATTAATACAAGTGAGAATGTATTAATCCTTGTGATTGTTGCACATGATTTTACCTTTTGAATTGCAATGAGGAGACTTGGAAGTCCTTTAACCCATACTGATTCTAACTTATAATCTAAGTAATGTTACACTAGTTTTGTTGGTTTAAGAGATGAGCCAAAATATAATGTTAGCCAAATATAATCCTTATAGTGAGGCTAATTTCACATAGAGCCACTACATCCCTCTCTTTGTAGTGGAAAGATAACGGGTATAAAAAAAAAGAATAATCCATTTTATCGACACTGGATTTCAATTTCAAGTTTGATTCTATCATTCTCTCATTGCACCAGGTTTAGTTTAGTGAAAAAAAGCCTTAACTTGTAGACAGGAGGTCTTAGGTTTGAACCCCTATGACATCTTTGTTTTGTGTGTGTGTGTGTGAGAAATTTACGTCCTCATAGTATAGACTATATCACTTGTACTCAAAAGTTTGATTCTATCGTTACAATTTTCATAATGTATCAGATTTGGTATGTTTCAAGAGCAACAACATATCTTTCTTTTTTTCTTTTTTTTTTTACAACATTTAATTTGGGTTTTTGGGCATGAGGATTGATATTTGATTTTGAAATAATTAATAGATGAGTTTTTTTGGTATTAAAGTTGAGAGAGAGAGAGAGAGAGAGAGAGAGAGAGAGAGAGAGAGAGAGAGAGAGAGAGAGAGAGATGACAAGGTGGAGGTGGAGGTGGCTGTGGAGAGAAGGCTAGGGATGGGAGGTCATGGCTGTGGGACTAGTCGGGAAAGGTTATGGAGGGTTAATTGTGAAAGTTTGAGATGCACAATCAAGTCCAACGGGGAAACAATAATTAAGCCAAAAAAAAAAAAAGAATTCAATAAAAACAAGAAGTGGACCCAAAAGAAAAAAAAATAGAGACATTGACTTACATTTAGGGGTGGGCATTTAAACTGGTGAACCGAGTCGCTTTGGATCAGTTATCGTCTCGATTCTTGTCTTGGAAAAATCAGTTTAAACCGAACCAGACCGATTATGTTAAGTTTACTTATTCATTTATATCCAAAATTATTAGTAAGCCTAATTAATATTTAAATAACATTAGGGCTCATTTAGGAGTGCTTCTTTCAGAAGTGCTAAGGTCAATAACGCTTATGCCAATAGCGCTTCTACAAAGAAGCAATTTGTCATTTGGCTGTCACATGTAAACATACTTTTACACTACATAAAAGTGCTTTTGATATTTTGTTGAGTTTTTGATTGCCATAGTAAAAGCAGTTTTATAAGAAACATAGAATTTAAAAAAATAAAATTAAAACACGACTTAACAAAATTATAAGAATTGCAAAATGAAAAATATGAACTTCAACAAGTATAATTTATAATCATTTTTTTGAAAATAAAAATGGAATTAACTAGACATAATCCATCTCTCGTCCATGGGCTAAATTTTGTTCTTCAACCATCTCTTCCCCTCAAGTAACCCCAGCCTCGCCAGAGGGAAATAGCTCATCATCGTCATTATAAGGTTAAAACTCTTGATCTGTCATTGAATGACATCTTATAAATTTGTGAAGAGCCATTGAAGCAACAACTATTTGTATTTGCTTTTTCATAGGAAAGTTATGCATATGTCGTAGCATTCTCCAACTATTTTTCCAAACACCGAAAGTTCTTTCAATTGTGCTTCCTAGGGATGAATGCCTATGGCTAAATATTTCTTTATTCCCTCTTGGTTGACTTCCATGTCGAAACTTAGGAAGATGATATCGATCACCCTTATATGCCCCTAAATATCCTTTCATGTGTTGATAGTCTACATCCACTAGATAATATTTACTTATAATAACAAAGAATAACATGAATGTTATGGCAAGAAGATTTGATTGTAAGTGATGAAAAGGAACAACATGAATGTTATGGCATGTTCATAGTCCAAAACCATGTTATGTAATGTTTTGGATAGGTCGAGTAAGGTTCAAGTGATGAAGATTTGATTGTAAGTGATGAAAAGGAACAAAGGTTTTGAAGCTCTAAGGCACAAGATTGTCTCAACTCATTATTAGGAAAAGTAAGTTTGACTTAGAGACCATGCATATGCATTCATACGTGGTTAGACGTTTTATTTGTGCATTAGGTAACTTGATCTTAAAGTGCTTATAATTGCATGCCATTTTAGTATCATGTTCATCAAGATATTAGGTTTCTTATGTAAACATTTCTGGTCCAAATTCACACTTTTGAAAGGTCGCGCTAGAGTGGCGGACAGAGAATTTCACTTTCTTTTTTTGTTTTGGAGAGTTTTAAATTGTTTTTTTCTTCCTAATTTTTTTGGAACACATATGGTTGGCATTAGTTTCCTAGAAGCACTGGCCATGTTTTTATTTGTTTATTTTTTTAACTCTATAAATACTTGGTTAGATAAGAATGGACTTTGGAGGAGTAAAATTATGTCATTATCCTTGTAAACACAACTGAAAATCTTATAATCTATGAGAAAACTTGTAAACTTTCTACTTTTATACTTGTTTTTCTTGACTTTTAATCCTAACAATGTACTATAAAATCCATGGCCATGTTAGGAAAAGAATATAAATTTATAGTACTTCGTGGATGTCTACAGAAGTACAACCATGTAACATAGAGTTCAACAATTAATATAGTTTATTTTATAAATTGATTTCAACCAATTACATAGACAAAACTTGAGGTGAAATTTTTTTATAGATAAAGACTTTCAAGCTCTCAAATAAATGTTGATGCGCATTCACCAATTCTATGAATAAAAAAATTAAAACTATCAACTTCAATTGATTTTTAAAAACTAGGCATAAAATACGGAGGAATTAACCATAACTTGCTATCACTACTACAAAAAAGGCAAAAGACAACGGGAATTCACCGTCGTGTATTCGGTTTTCAAACCGTCGTGAAATCGACCGACATCTATTTAGGTGTCAAACTACGACGGCTTTTCACCGTCGTTATTTATCTATAACGACGATGGTTTTTAAAGAAAATCATCGTTGTTTAGAGGTAAAGATCGTTAATTATAGGAGAAAAGACGACTGTTTTTAATAAAACCATCATGTATTGTATGTAAAGAGGACGATTTTTTATGAAAACCGTCATGAATTGTTTATAAAGACGACGGTTGTTTTATAAAAACTGCCATCTTTACATTCAATAGACGACCTTTTAAAAAAGGTCCTCTTTACTTAACAATAGACAACCCTTTTTAAAAAAAACCGTCATCTTTACATATAATAAACGACCATTTTTAAAACAAAACTGTCATCTTTACTTCATAATAGACGATGGTTTTTATAAAAAGCGTCATCTCTACATATAATAGACGACGGTTTTTATAAAAAACGTCATCTTTACATATAATAGACGACCCTTTTTTATAAAAATCATCATCTTTACCTATAATAGACGATCTTTTTTTATAAAAACGATCGTTAATTATCTGTAAAGACCATGATTTATTATAAAAACCGTCATCTAATAAGTTTCCAAACTGCTACATTTTAGTTATTTTTGATTTCCTATGATGCTATACAAGGATTTTAACTAGAAAACCAACCATAATGCTTTATTAATGAATATATGCACTCAAAAATAATTTCTTTCATAAAACTTGAAGATTCAATAGTTATTACATAGTTAACCAATCTTTATTCTACAACAAACATAATTCCTAACAAGACTTACATACTCCTAATCCAAGCATTCCTCATCCAAACATACAAATGATGCACAACTGAAGTCTCCTCCATCATCCCTGTAAATAAATCAAAATGACAAAGAGAGAAAAAAAAAGCTAAGATTATAAACATAAAAAATTATGTGGAAGAGAAATTTTACCATTGGTCCATATTTCCATTGAAAACTTGTAAAATGAGCATAAAAAAGACCATCGAGAACCTGCAAATTTTCAACAACAAAAAAACATACGACTCACATAGAAAACCTGCAAAAGAAAAAGTTATAAATCTGCAAGCTTCCTCCTCATCTCCTGATAACCAAATCAGAAAATCTAAAAAGAAACCAGAAATATAAAAAAATATGTAAACAAACCAGACAAATCAAGAGAGACAAAATCTGAAATTAGGGAAACAAAGAACATACCAGAAACGCAAAGAGACTAATCCAAAATTCACTAGCAAGATATAGAAGGGTATTAAGAGATTAGGTGACTTTCAAATCAAACCTTTCAACCAGCTTTGATTCTCAAATACAGAACATCCCTCTACATCTTATGGATCTGCAAAGACCTCAATCTCTCAACTCCTTCATTGATATCGATTTTTTGATGATTTTGTAGAGAGTTTCATGATGGTGTTTTAGAGAGTGCAGGAGGGTTTCAAGGAGGGAGAGATAAGGTTTTGAGACGGGGGAAAATCTGAAAATTTGTCTAGCGTGAATTCACTTAAGTATACTTTTTTTAGCGTGTTTTAAAAAACGATGCTTGTTAATGAGAGATAAGGTTTTCAAAGACGGGTGAAAATTTGAAAATTTGTCGAGCGCGAATTCACTTAAGTGGCCATTTTTTAGCGTGTTTTAAAAGAAAACGTTTTTAAAAAAAAATTGTCATCTTTACATTTAATAGACGACGGTTTTTATAAAAAGCGTCATCTTTACATATAATTATAATAGACGACGGTTTTATAAAAAGCGTTATCTTTACGTATAATAGACGATGGCTTTATAAAAGCGTCATCCTTACATATAATAGACGACGGTTTTTTTTATTATAAAAAGCGTTATCTTTACTTCATAATAGATGACCATTTTTTAAACAAACCATCATCTTTACATATAATAGACGACACTAGTGGATACCACAAAATCTTATGTTATATTTCACGAAAGTATAAATAAACTATTAATTGTTAGTGAATATATTGTTTTGATGGAATACGCATTTTAAGAAACTAGTTTCAATGATCCAACCATCAAACTTGTTTGTTTATACTTTGAGATCATATGCGCCAAAAATTGAAAAAAATAAACATTCAGAGATCAAGTAACGGGACAAAAAATTGCGACGATTATAAATGAAAAATTATGATTTAACGGTTATTTTAACTCCGATTTTGATGATTTTTTACCGCTACACTCCTTGACCCTATATGAATACAATGACTGAATTTGATCTTCAATTTAAAATATTTACACTAGTGGATACCACAAAATCTTATGTTATATTTAACGAAAGTATAAATAAACTCTTAATTGTTAGTGAATATATTGTTTTGATGGCATACGCATTCTAAGAAACTAGTTTCAACGATCCAACTGTCAAACTTGTTTGTTTATACTTCGAGATCATATATACCAAAAATCGGAAAAAATAAACATTAAGATATCAAGCAACGGGACAAAAAATTTCAACGGTTATAAATGAAAAATCATGATTTAACGGTTATTTTAACAAACCATCATCTTTACATATAATAGACGACCTTTTTTTATAATAAAAACGTCATTTTTACATATAATAGACGACCTTTTTTCATAAAAAGCGTCATCTTTATATATAATAGACGACCATTTTTTAAAAAAAACCGTCAACTTTACTTCATAATAGACGGCAATTTTTTATAAAAGCGTCATCTTTAAATATAATAGACGACCCTTTTTTATAAAAAGTGTCATTTTTACATATAATAGGCGACATTTTTTTTTTATAAAAAGCGTCATCTTTATATATAATAGACGACCATTTTAAAAAACCGTCATCTTTACTTCATAATAGACGACGGTTTTATAAAAGCGTCATCTTTATATATAATAGAAGACGGATTTTATAAAAAGCGTCATCTTAACATATAATAGACGACGGTTTGTATAAAAATCGTCATCTTTACATATAATAGACGGCAGTTTTTATAAAAAGCGTCATCTTTACATATAATAGAAGACGATTTTATAAAAAATGTCATCTTTACATATAATAGATGACGGTTTGTATAAAAATCGTCATCTTTACATATAATAGGCGACGGTTTTTTTTTATAAAAAGCGTCATCTTTGCATATAATAGAAGACGATTTTATAAAAAACGTCATCTTTACATATAATATATGACGGTTTGTATAAAAATCGTCAGCTTAACATATAATAGATGACCTATTTGTAAAAGCGTCACTTATCCACGTCGGTTTTTTGTTACTGTCGTCTTTTTAAATACAACGACGGTTTTTTCTTCTACCATCGTCTTTTTTTGGTGGTCTTTTTCACTTTTTGTAGTAATGTATCATAATTCATATAAATAAAACCAGCAACTCATAATGAACTTAAGTAAAGCTACAATGAGGTGACATATCAAAATAAGAAGAAATAAAAAAATTCTAAAATGGTTCTCATAAAAAAAAATTAAAAAAAAAAGTCTAAAATTGTAACTTTAGATTTATAAAAGTAAAAAAAAAAATGCAATTGTGAAATTCATAAGCATGTCATAGTCAAATAGAATAAACTCAATTAAAAAATAACATGTCAAATCATATACCAATTGCCCAATATGAAGCAATTACATTTGCATTAAATATTAAATATTAAGCAATTGCAATTCCAATTGCCCAATAGGAAAGGGCATAATTACACAACCCTTAACATGTCAAATCATATACCAATTTTTTATAAAATCTAGGCGCATCAGTACACCTGGTGCCCTTTTTACGTTGCTGCCTAGAAACTGTGTTCGGAGGTTGGAAATAGAAACATCTAGATAATGTGTTACACATGTCCACTAATCAGAGGCAAACACAAAGGAGAAAATCAAATCAAACCACAGATGCATAGGCGTAGGGCTTAGGGATATCCCTACATTAACTCGCAGAACAACTTCACAAGTAGCCTTAACTCATACGTCATAAAAAGTGAGACGACGACGGAAGTGAGCATCATTGACTTGTTGCACAGGTATGTAGGTCATTCTAGCCAATGGCGGACCCACATAGGCGCAAGGAGGTGCGGTTGCACCTCCCCTCGCCGGAAAACACTGTGGTGGTGGCGCACTTTGCCCCTCTGGTTTGCACACCAACTGTTTGTGTTTTTGCCTGAGTGAAACTCCTTTCTATATTTGATGAGCTGCTGTGTGTTTGTTTTTGTTGCTGCTGTGTTGAGCGCACAGCGTGCTCTCTTTTTTTTAAAGTCCAGGCCCAAAACGACGTCGTTTTGGACTAGGCAAAAAAAAAAAAAAAAAAAAAAAAGAGAAATGTGCACAAGGCCTTAGCCAATACGGAATCAGTATAGCATATTATATATATAAACCATATTAATAAAGAGCGGAGAGGAGCAATTCAATTCAATTCAAAACTATAAGCTCTGTTTGTTGAAGTCTCTCTTGCGGCAATCAGATTCAGACCCAATCCTTTTGCAAGGTTTGGGATTTTTTTTTTGCTTATGTTGTTGTTCTCTTCTATTTTTTCTTTCTTATGTTTTTTTTTTCTCTCTTTTTCTTTTTTATAATATGTTTTTTTTCATATATATAAATATATATTTCTGATTTGGCTTTCTCTGTATTTGTATAATCATTAGCAAACTCGAGAGAGAAGAAGAGGTTGTGTAGTGCACAGCTCGAGGTATGATCAATTACAATTTGATTATTTATTTAATAAAGTAATATGCATTTTGTAATGTTATTTTTTTTTCCATGAATTATTAAAGACGTTAGTACTTTTTAAATTTGAAGGATATTTGATTCTCTAAATTTTGTTGTTGTTGAACTTTTAGCCTTTTAAAATTGCCCCTTCTCTGAAAAATTCCTGGATCCGCTCCTGATTCTAGCAGATGCCTCCTGCACAAATGGATGATTTAAGAGCTCGATAGCAGTGGGACGATCATGTGGATTAACTTGCAAGCATTTCTGTATGAAATCTCGTGGATGCCTCGGGAGAGAATCAGGAATCTCAGGGGGGTTTCCAAGAAGGATGTTAAATAACGCACGGTTCTGTCAAGGAGAGGATGCATCAGTCAGGTCTATTAAATCTATCATCATCATCATCTTTTTGAACCATAAATAATACAAATTTACTGAAATAAAACATGGTACGGACCCCTTCTGGCTTATCGTATGGAAACTTCCCGGTTAACATCTCCAACACAGTGCAACCAAGGCTCCATATATCAGCTGCAATCCCATAACCTTGGTTTGTTGTCTTAAGAACCTGCATAAGCATAAATTCTGAAAAATTCAGACACGACAACAAACTCCATGATTTTAAAATTTTAAAGTCTAGGCATGATCATAAATAAAGAACATCACTAGATCCTTTACCTCTAATACAAAAAAAATGATATTCAATCTAAGAGCCCACAAATCATCTTAGACAATTGTGGAGTAGTCCGCAAATATTGTAGAAAATTCCTAGAAGACTTGATAAGAGCTCATATCATCGTAGACGGTAACAGAATACATATTATATCACTACTAGAAAAAAGGGTAAAAGCCACAGTTTTTGTAGCCACAGCATGCAAACAGTGGCTATCTATTACTATAAGAATTCTGTTAGACATATAGATGTCTATCTCATTAAAGTGTGGTCTTATAATCATCAAAGGATTCTAAGACTAAGGACTTCTTAGGAGTTTCTTGATGGGCAAGACTCTTAGGTAGATGCATATAAATACAAGTTGCCCCTGCTCAACCGATCAAGCCAACCAACACAAAAGAATTCACCTCATCTAGAATGAGTGTATAAAGGGTCGGATTGAGGAGAAGAGCTCTTGTATATGTTCTTGATAAAATTAACAACAGAAGAACTTTGAGAGAGAGAGAGAGAGAGAGAGAGAGAGAGAGTTATAACCTTAATTTTCATTATTTGTGGGTGATTGGTTCACTTCTGTCTTAGGGAGCTTAGGAGTAATTAGGATAACATTATTTTTCAGGGTGGGTGGACTAATATTTGCTAGGATGTGTTTTTCTTTTCATAATCTTGCACTCAAAGTTATTTAATATTTGTGTTTCATTAGTGTTTGAAGCAACCATAAAATCAATCGGTGTCAAAAGGAGGAACTTTTGAGAACTGACACTACGCAATATATAATAAGAAAACCTCAGGAGCCATCCAGTATGGAGTTCCACGGCAAGAATGACTGTTGTTCCCTTCGGTTATCTGGGGAGAAAAATTCACTATCATGCATTCTGGAAATTACTGAAGGCAACAAACAGAAAAGGTTTGGAGCAATGAAAGACAAACCTTTGCCAATCCAAAATCAGCAATCTTCACAGATCCATTTGCATCCACCAAAATATTTGCGCATTTAATGTCCCTTATTACAAAAAACGAAGAGATTTGAGAATGGGGTTAGACAGATATGGACATTGTTAACCCACAGCCACTCTTCTTTTGTTTCTCCTTTTTTGGGATGACTCTTTACATGATATGGTGATATTCCAAGTAACAAATGCTCAAAGGGAAATACAGAATCTTCTAATAATCTAACATCATTAACCATAGCTATACATCATGTCACATGAAGTACCTGTGAATCACATTATGGTCATGAAGATACTTCAAACCTTGCAGGATCTGTCTTGTGTATTTAGAGACAGTAGAATCTGAGAGACTTTCTCCTAAGCCATGTAATGTCGAATAGAGTTTATATATGCTTCCCTGGGTTACAAGCTCCAGGAAGATATAAATTTTTGATTCGTCCTGCAAAGATTATTTAGACAATGTATATAAACAGCAAAATGGTGCACACAAACAAGTAGATCTGAGACAAGTACAGGGGCTATGGAGATCCAATGCCTAATAACCTAATGTACGGTATGAGAAAATTTATGTTCAACAGGAAACCATAGTGAAGCATCAGAAAAAGCAACAAGAGAATGAATCCTAAGTTAATAGTCCAAGTGTTTCACAAGCCAATATACTGACTAGTATTTCATACTAAATACTTTTGGATACGAGAAATAGATCAAATATAGTACGGTTAGCTGCTTCAACATCTTTCAGGTAAATTGTGACAAGAAGTCAACGATTGATATTGCTCATAATCCAGCTCAACAAAACTTGTTGAGGTGGATAGACATTTCATCAAAGAAAAATTTAAGAACAAGATCATCTGCCGATCCTTTGTAAAGTCAGAAGATCAGTTAGCAGATGTCTTGACAAAGGATGTCTCTAGAGTGTTTCATGACTCACTTACCAAGTTGGGCATTAGTGATGTGTATACCCCAACTTGAGGAGGAGTGTTGATGTGAATTAACCTAACAAATCAAGGAAATTTATTTCCTAAGTTAATTAGGTGATTTATTTACTTCTTTCAATATAGTCGACAATCCTTGTATAATTAGGGGATATTCTCCTATTTAATTCATGTATCTAATTCCTTGTAAACTCCAATATATTTCTCCTTATTGAGAAGAATACCATCATAAAAAAGTATTCAAACCATAGTCATATTTTAGCACACCTAGTTGTTGCTAATGTGGGGAGTGTTAGGTTGACGCAGTGTAGGTTGTCACGAGTGAGAATTAATATTGTTTATACCAAAATGAACAGCCAATGAAAAGCTGACACGTAGACGAAATGGGTCATGGTAGCCTTCGGCACCTACCTTCGGCACCCAGTTACCGATCCAACAATTAAGGCAACCTCCTTCTCTAGGATACGTGGCAAGCTCACAATTGATGTCCACAGTCCCACATCGAAAATCTACACAGCATGCATACCTCCCAAGATCTATAAAGGAAGCACAATTCCCCAGAATGGAGGTAATCAGAACTTACGGCATACTGCCTATTGATATGTAGTTCAATCTTACTAAATCCGTACTTACCTAAGCATCGGAGAGTCTTCGGCCGATACCACACTGGTGCCTTAGGTCTTACCGAGCGTTTGCTATCTTGCAAATTGCACGCCCTACCGAGGCCTAGAGCATTCCGAAGGCCCAACATCACTAAGTTGCGCGGGAAAGTGCCGAACCATTTTTCTGCATCAACAGTTTGGCGCCGTCTGTGGGAAGCGATAAGAATCGACCTACAATTCCTAAAAAACACATGGGAACCACTTCAGTACCAATGTTCTTATCGGAGGATGGGCTATCGTTTGGCAGGCCAAGCGGAGCAAGCCCCTGCGCTGCCCCCCTAGCACTCCCTTGGTAATCCTCCGGTGATTCGGACTACGGTCGGCGGAGCTTCTGGCCCAAATGACTTCCTTTCGGAAGGAAATGGCTAAGCTCCAAGAACATAACAACCTCCACTCGTCCAAAGTAGATGAAACTCGCGGTGCTTAATCGAGGAAGCGCAGAATATCCAAGCTAAGGAACCTTCCCAGTCTGCAAACTCCCAATCGGCAGAAGAAGAGGAAGAAAGGGGCAAAGGCAATGCTGCGCCTTCCAAACAGGTAGTCCCGGCTCTACGGGACCAGCCTCACATACCGAAAAAGGTCTCGTCGTCGCCAACGGATCAGCGACAAGGAGGCCGAGCACGGCAGAGGTCCCCGATCAGGATTAATGCCCACATGCGGGACTCACGGATGAGGGTCCTCGGAAGCAAATCACCCCTTAGGAAGGTCCAAGGGTTGGAGTCGGAGGTAGAATCTGACAACGAATATGTCCCTCCAGGAGGAACCGAATCAAACTACAGTTCGGAAACTCCTACGGACTATTCAAAGGCAAGACCACCGAGTCCGCAGAGAACTTTCAAAGACTACGATTCCGAGGAGGTTCCAAGCGAGACCTTGCTATTCGTCTGCTCTTCCAGAGAATTTAGAAGATGGAAAATGATGAACCCGGTCCGGGAACCTGATTGGGGAAACTGGCCGGGACTTTTACCGAGCGCATCAAGAATGCAGGCGGGACGGGAGGTACAGCCGTTGCGCATACCGTTCTACACCGTGAAGGACCCCTTGACGCACCTTTACTCTTTTCAATCGGCATCGGATGCAAGGCCTCAACGACGAGGGGCAATGCTGTTGTTCCCATCCTCCTTACCGAAGCCGCTTTGAACTAGTTCTACCGTCTTGAACCAGAACGGTAGACTCGTTTACGAATCAAGCAGATTTTTCTCAATCACTTCATGATCCGACATGACCGTTTGTACTTCGCCGATGGCACAGTACGATTCGGCGAGAGAAGACGAACCCCTACGGGAATACGCTGCATGCTTTAGTTATGAATACTCGAGGTGTCCGAAAACGGACGATAGGGCAGCCTACGACTCCTTCAAGAGTGGCCTTCGGTCCTCTCACTTTCGGTATCTCGTGCACGGTAGCAACTAGTGCACATATGATGAACGATGAAGCGGCGGTCCACGCCAAGGCTGAATATTTCAACTCCAAGTCGGGCCTTCGGCAAGGTGGGAGGAATCAACACCAAAGAGCTATCCTGGGCAAGGATCATCATACCCTCGAGCGGTGGCGACTCTTGGTAGGTCACAACCGAAAGGACGACCGTGATAATCGGCGAGGAAGCTCAAAGAAGGGGCGTGGGAAATACGGTCGCAACGACCACCGAGCGCTACTACCGAATCACCACCGCGCTCAGGAGGTCTTCACCTGTTGAATACTACATATGAGGCCGTCTTGATGAACGAATGTGACCAAATCCCGAAGCCAAACAACCGAAAGCCCAATCGGCGGGACAATCGGGATACAGGCAAATTCTGCCGATACCACCAGGCATAACGCCATAACACCAAGACGCATCGGTCTAAGGAAGATCGTTGAACGCCTGATTTGGGAAGGAAAGCTAGATCAATACATCGCCAGAGCACCGCAGGCACCAGCCCCAAACGCAAATTGGCATATCAACATGATCAGCACCATCAGTGGATGCCCCACTCTGGCAAGACCCCCTAACCGATTGGTGAAACAATATGTGTGTGTCGCTCACTACCCTCAAGTCTTCGACATAGAGGCCGATCGGCACCGCAAGGTCCCGAAGGTGGGTTGGGAGCCCATCACCTTTTGCGAAGAAGAGGAAGAAGGGATCATTTACCCCCACGATGACCCGATGATCATTCGGGCCGAAATCGCCGATTACGATGTAGGTGGTCTTGATCGACACGGAAGTTACTGTAAATGTAATTTTTCCGATGCCTTGAGGGTTAGGAATTCTTGACGGCATGGTCAATTGGCGATAATACATCTACTCGGTTTTTCGGGATCTGGTCCAACCGATCGGTAGTGTCCGTCTGCCCATGGCCTTCGGCGTTGCCCCTCGAAAAACAATGACCTACAATCAATTCCTCATTGTCGACGCCCAACGGCATACAACGTCATCGTGGGATGAACGACACTCACTAGAGTCAAAGCACACTTGTTTCCCCACATGTTGCTAATGAAATTCCTAACCAAAGAACAGCTGGCGCTCTCCGAGGGGACCACCACACAAACTTGCTATGCAACGGCCCTCAAATCAGTAGCCCCCAAACCTCTAATGGAAGCAATGTCTGTGAGAGAGGTACCGAACGGTAGTGGGGCTATAGACAACCCGAGGGGTATGAAGTTATGAGGTTACGAGGTTATGCGTACTAAAGTTGACAAGCTTAAAGCCATCAGCTTTATCGGGAGGCTACGTACCTGTCTGGCTTGCCAACTCGGTTATGGTTCGGAACGCCAAGGGCGGATGGCGAATGTGTCAAGACTATACCGACCTGAACAAGGCTTGTCCGAAGGATAGCTTCCCATTGCCGAGGATTGACCAGCTTGTTGACGCAACCGCTGGACACGAGCCGCTCGGCTTCATGGACGCCTATTCAGGGTACAATCGATTTTCATGGACCTCGCCGATGGCGAGCATACGACATTCATCACCGACCACGGGTTGTACTGTTACAATGTCATGCCTTTTAGCTTGAAAAACACAGGGGCAACGTATCAATGGCTCGTCAATTGGATTTTTGCTTAACATATCGGCAGCATTATGGAGGTGTATGTCGACGGTGAAAAGCCGAATAGTAGGGGGCATCTGGAAAACTTAGCCCTCATTTTCAGATATCTGAAAGACTACCGAATGAGGCTTAATCCAATGAAGTACGTCTTCGGTGTATCATTGGGGAAATTTCTCAAATTCATGATTAGCCAAAGGGGAATCGAAGCCAATCCCGAGAAAATCAAAGCCATCATCGATATGGAAAAGCTGAAGACACAAAAGGATATTCAGAGCCTTACCGAACTTATCGCCGCCCTAACGCGCTTCATTTCCAAGGCTACCGATAGGTGCAGACCATTCTTCAAAGCCTTGAAAGGGGGCAAATATTATATCATATGGACTTTCGAGTGCGACCGAGCATTTCAAGACTTGAAGAACTACATGAGCAAGGCACCACTATTATCGAAACCACTCCCCGGAGAAGTTCTCCTCCCCTACCTTTCGTTATCCAAAGCACTGTTGTTAGCTCGGTATTGATACGAAAAAGAGAAAGCGAGCTATCGATCTTCTATGTCGACAAGGCGCAGGCAGAGCTTGTACCCTCCCTTGGAGCAGCTAGCACTAGCCTCGTGGTCTCGGCCAACGGCTCCGCCCATACTTCCAAGCGCCGCGAGATCACTATTCGACTAATCAACCCCTTCGAGGTACTGCAAAGTCGAAACATCCGGTGGCCGATCAAATGGGCGATCGAGCTCGGAGAATTCGACATACTGATTCAAGCCAAGACCTGCCGAGAAGGGTTAGGTTATCGCCGACTTTATTTTCGAGCTAACACCTACAACACCATCGGAACCATCCAGTCTGAACGCTGTTATTTTGGAACCAGAAAAGTTGAATGTCGAACCCTTTGATCCCTCCATTCCTGTATGGATCCTGCACATCGATGGCTCGGCAAATCAACAAGGCTGTGGAGCTGGCTTGGTGTTGACAACTCCAGACGGAGGCAAAGTCGAATATGCCCTCCGATTCAACTTCAGAACCTCTAACAACGAGGCAGAGTATAAGGCTCTATTGGCTGGCCTTCGGCTAGCCAAGAGCATGAGCACAAAACAAATCAACATTCACAGTGACTCCCACTCATAGTAAACGGATAACGGCAGACTTCACACCAAGGATGCCTCTATGTCACCTACCTATCGGCAACTCACCTACTCCTACAAAAGTTCCAGGCCTATGATATTCGGCAGATCCCCAGGTCAGAAAACAGCCATGTCGATGCACTCTCACGTTTGGCTTCGGCAATAAACGACAAGATCGGAAGGAAGGTACCGGTGGAGATATTATCCCACGCTCAGCTAGCTTTCACGCTTTCTTTGGGAGCACTTTCCTTCCACCTTCTTCCTACTTCTCACAACTCGTAGACTCCACACCACCCACGTCCCCCTCCTTTTTAACTTCATACCTCCTCCCATGAGTAGGGCTCATCAATGGGCCGGGCCGGGCTAGCCCGGCCCAAATTCAATGGACTTGGGTCGGGCCGGGCTTTAAAGAGGAGAGAGAAAATATCGGGCCGGATTTTTTTAGAAAATTCAAACCCCAAGCCCGAAAGCCCGACCTATGAGCCGGGCTTGAGAAAGCCCATCGGGCCGGGCCGGGCCTAAACGGGCCTACTTCATTGAAAAAAATCATAAACTTAATCATAAGGGCATTTTAGTCCAAATTTAAGATTAAACTCACTTAATTCCAATATTTACACATCAAACCGAATTCATAAAACACCCAATAAAGTCACACAACTTAATAAGATTTTCCACAAAAATAATAAAACCAAGTATTATTTTTGAGGTTATTACATAATTAGACCATAATACGTTTTAAGAAATAATTTAAAAAAATAATAAGTATCAAACAAATATTTTTTTTAAAGGATGGTATGAATAAATATGCAAATATTTGGTGATGTGTTCAAGAAAAGTAGATTATATTTGGTGGTACGATTATGTTTCGTGATATGATTATATTTGGTGATGTGATATGTTGTTCATCTTATTTATATATATATATAATTGTTGAATTAATAATTGACACAAATTACTGTGCTAATCATCCAATTATAAACTAGGAATGAGTAAAGAAAAGTAAATGAAATGAAACAAATTATATATGTGATTTAAGTGATAAAATCCTAAACCTAAACTCTTATTTATACATAATTATATATGTATGCGGACCTAACGGGCCGAGCTTTTGTGGGCGGGCCGGGCCGGGCTATCTTGGGCTTAATCGGGCCGGGCCGAGCTTCAGACACCCAAGCCCAAGCCTAGCCCGGCCCAAGGCGGGTCGGGCCATCTCAAAAGCCCATAAAGGACCGGGCCGGACGGGCTCCCATCGCCCATGAGCCCGCGGGCCAAATGATGAGACCTACCCATGAGTGCTGCTATTGCTTGGGTTTATATAACCCATGTCAAAACAGCAACAAAAATCACACTCAACTCAAACACCTAATTCAAACCACCACAATAATTATTACCCTCGATTCTAACATTTTCTCAATTTTTCTCATATAAACTTAAAACAAACTGAAAATCTAATAATGTTTTCTCATCCAAACTAGAATATGAAGAAACAAGAGTTTCTCATCTATTTTATTTTGAAATCCTAATAAGAAGAAGTTAACTTTTATAAACTCCTTGTCATGATTCTTTGACTATTAATTTCTCTAAGAAGAAAACAGATAATTAATTCAAAAAATGGTGAATGCAGAGTCCAGGGCAACAACCAATTGAACATATGACAACATTATCATATATCAAATTGAATACTTGGGATATATAAGCCAAAATCTACACCACTGTCATTGAACATAAGAGTATTAAGTACCCAAAAAAAAATTCCCGAATTCATAGAAGAGTCAAATTCCCAAAATACAAAAGGCAAAAGTTCTAGTCATTGGCATGTTCAGACACTACAAGAAAAATACCCTACGACAACATGTTATTAACAACGTGCGTAAGTTACGTGTTGTGGAAGTAAACGTTCCACAACGTGCACTAAATGCACGTTGTCAAAATGGTATTTCGGGGATGATAGCAAACCTGCGTGCCTCAATAGGGTTGGCGGGCAATATTTGGTGTTGTAGGAACTAGATTATGGGATCCATCCATGTGGGGCTATGGTCAATTGTACAAATGACTGGCGTTTGGTTGTGGGCCTATCCAGGAGTTCCACATGGATGTTACGACCAATGCCTTGTTCCAATGCCGAAGCTAACCTTAACAAGGCATCAGCATGGCTGTTTTCAGATCGTGGGATTTGGCTGATGCGATAAGCATTGAAAGTTTTTAGTAGTTGGTGGGTATGCTGAAGGTATGACTTCATGGAGGTGTCCTTGGCAAATGATTGACTTGGTGGATGACGAGCTGGGAGTCACTGAATATCTGAATCTATTTAGCATCCATCTTTTTGGCAAGCCGAAGTCCAGCTAAGAGTGCTTCGTATTCTGCTACATTGTTGGAGGTCTAGAAGTTAAAGCAGAGGGCATACTCCAGGACAACCTTGTCTGGGGAACTGAGGACTAAGCATGCACCACAATCCCGGGAATTGGAGGATCCATCTATGTGGAGTGTCCATAGGGTCTTGCTGAGGTCGAAGTTGCCCTCGCCAGCGAGGTGGACAAAGGTCGGTGGGTGAGTAGGTTCAACGATGATACATGGAGTGGTTGAAGGTTTGGGTTCGGTAAATTAGGAGAGAAAATCGGCAATAACTTGTCCTTTGGTGGTCGGTCGAGGCCTATAATGAATATCAAAATCCCTGAGCTCGATGGCCCACTTAATCAGCCTACCATATGTCTCTAGCTTCTGCAATACTTGTCTTAGAGGCTGATTAGTAAGGGTATGGATGGTATGGGCTTGGAAGTAGGGTCGAAGACGTCTGGCTAAAAAGACCAAAGTGAAGGCAATGTTTTTCTATGTCTGACTATCGAGCTTCGGCATCATCATGTGACCGAATTAACACTGAGCAAACTACAAGGGCAAAGACCAAAAGGTAGATCATGAGGGTTTCACTAGGCTCAGGTGTTGACAAGAGAGGTGCCTTGCTCATATATTCCTTGAGCTCGATGAAAGCTTTATCGCATTCGGGAGTCGCCCTTGAGGGCCTTAAAGAAGGATGCACAGCGGTAGCCTTAGAGGTGAACCTAGTTAGGGCCTCGACACATCAAGTAAGGCTCTGGATATCCTTGACTGTTTTAGGCACCTTCATGTCTAAGATGGCTTGAATTTTTTCAGGGTTGGTCTCAATACCTCCCTGATTGATCATGAAACCAAGGAACTTTCCTGAGGCCACGCCGAAGGCACACTTCATTGGATTGAGTCACATGTTGTATTGCTTCAGTATGGCGAACATAGTTGATAGGTTAGGGATATGTTGATCGGTGGTGCTTAGAAATCTGTATGATTTACTCTAATTCGTTTATTAGGGTTTAGGTTTGTATTGTAATTTGGGAATTACAATTCTTGGGAATTTTTTTTGAATTGTAATTTGAATTGTGTTTCTTAACGTTCTAATTGTTTCGGTTTCAAGAAAAAGAGGAGATATAATTTTCAATAGACTCGGTGTTACATAACTTTTCTGGGATGTGGATTTGGATTTGATGTTCTTGTTTTTCAAATATTTGTACAGTAAAAACAAGAATTTGAATTTAAGATTCAGATGGTACCCATTAGAATTGAAAATGATGGTGAATGGTGATGAGGGATACATATTAGCGATGCAAATAAATAAGAATTTGGTGTTTTTTTCCATTGCCATTCGAGGTTCGTAGTTTTCTAAGATCTTGGATTCTGGATAGTATTTCTTTCACTTCAGTTTAAGTGTTCAATTAGTTTTAGAATTCTGGATATATATTTCTTTATCTAAGGCCACATCTTTTATGGAAGTTGGTGATGTGAAGGATTGTTCTAAGTGTGTTTATTTTCCTTTGTTTCTGCAGTTAGCAGAAAATTAAATCTAAAAGTGGGTACAGAAAGCAACAATGGCATCACAAGTTGGTCGTGTGATTCACGATCAGAATCTTAATGCTCAATCTAATGGTACTTCTCAAGCCTACCAATTATTTTCTTTTTTGCCTAGAATTCTTGTTGGGCTATTTTGGTGTAACCCTTATAACATGTACCACACTGTTGTGGGAAAGGCTGATGCAGTTGAAACACAAAGGAAAGGGGGCCTTGGTGGAAGGAAACCGCTTGGTGATTTATGCAATTCTGGGAAGCCTGCACTCAATCAGGTATCAAAAAGCAGCATTCCAAGAATTTTGCCACAGGAG
Source organism: Prunus mume (assembly GCF_029339155.1). Lineage (NCBI taxonomy): Eukaryota > Viridiplantae > Streptophyta > Magnoliopsida > Rosales > Rosaceae > Prunus > Prunus mume. The sequence continues at coordinate 16,310,480 of NC_142705.1, forward strand.
CTTCTATTGTGGGAAAGGGTGATGTTTTAAAAACACAAATGAGAGGACTTGGTGGAAGGAAACCCCTTGGTGACATATCGAATTCGGGGAAGCCTGTTCTCTCCCAGGCATCAAAAAAGCAGCCTTCCAAGAATTTTCCTGTCGTTGAGGAAGTGACCAGCCTTCCTAAAATAGTTCATGACGCAAGCACTAGGAAAGGTGTTTTTAAAGCCTCAGAGAAAGTGCAGGCTTGTAGCAGGAATACGCTATCTCACATTTCAAACTCAGTGAAACCAAATCTGCAGAAGAACCACAGCATGAAACTAAATGTTATGGCAGAAGAACCCCTTTGTCCTAGTGCTATTGCAGAGGAAGGGTTCTTATACACAATCATCAAGAACGCATCAAAGCACAAAACAAGGCCATGGACTTGGATCAACTTCTGATTAATTTCAGTGAACTCAAGGCAAGTCTGCATTCCCTTTTTCTTCCTTTTCTGAAGTTATTTTGTCGGTTTGGATTTCCTAACAATGCGGTTTTTTCGTCTTTGTTTTCGGCCGGAGAGTCCCTTGAGGTGCAAGAATTTGGAAGAGATGTCTGAAAAGCTTGACTCTCCACCTCCTGTATTTGAATCACCAAAATACTACACTCCATATGAGGATTTTGATGAGCTCTCTGACAAGCTTGACTATCCACCAATTGACTATACTGATTTCCCTTGGATTTCAGAGGACTGTGATTTCAAGTTGATGTCACCAAATCACTGATTCCCTTGAATTTGAATGTACAGAACTGCTTGTTCCAAAACTCCATTGCAATGAACTGTAGAGTATGAATGTTCTCACTCTTTTGTTCAACTCACATAGTGTCATATTATTGATTAATGAACTGATTTGTTTGATATTTTCGCATCCTAAGCCTTCTGCTTACATGAATTTTGAAATTGCTATGTATTGTCATCTATATCTATATATATAAAGCAAAAGGCAGAGAATGATAAAACATTCAAAATACCATAAAATGTTCCCAGGTTAATGCAAACATTAAGAATTGAAATTATTAATTAAATGAAGATAATATGATAAATTCACACTTTTTCATATTAAAAAATATATATAATTAAAAAAAAATTAGATAATGAATTCTATTTTTATGGAACACAACTACTCATTATCTTTTTAAATTCTAAAATAAATTTAATTTTTTAAAAAATCTCTCGCATGCTTGTGAAGCTCATGCGAAGAAGCTAGTTATATATAAAATGTCAATTAGATCCTTATACGTAATTAAAACATATATATCTATATATAGTAAAATTGCTGATATATTTCCTAACAGCAAATAGTACTGTAGGTAAACATCTAACAATTTATGCTTATTAAAAAAAATAGTAACCGTTGATCTGATCTAAAGGAGCTTTGATGTATCCATACTAATAAAGTATTTTAGAATTTCCCTTACCATACAGTACAATATCTGTTTAATTATAAATAAAATATAAAAAAGCCGACATTCAAAAGTCCCATTTTAGGTTTAAATAAAAAAGACTTGAAAATATCCTCACAAACCTATAAATACCAAATCCAATCCCAAGAGAATTCCCCCTGAGAATTGAGACTCAATCATTTCATCATCCGCAATCACAAAATGGAACAGATGTTTGACAAATTTTTTGACTCCGTCGCTAACCTTTTCGGCGGCGGAGATTCGATCCCCTGGTGCGACCGCGACGTCATCCACGTAAGTGCACACTGCAAACCCCCAATGCTCATTTTCTGTTTGTTTCCCGAGAAAATGAAGAACCCTGAAGGAAAAACGAAACAGAGATCTGGGTTCCTCTTTGTTCCTCCAATCCAATTTGGTTTGGTTTTTGTTTGCTTGAATTAAAGACACTTGAGTGTTTGTGAATTGTGGGTCAGGGGTGCGAGAAAGAAGTTGCAGAGGCCAACAAGGGTGACTCAGATGAGCTGAAGAGCGAAAGCATAATGAGGTTATCGTGGGCACTTGTCCACTCAAAGCAACCAGAAGATGTGCAGCGTGGAATTGCCATGCTTGAAGGTATTATCATTATTCTTATTAATATTTCTAAACATTCAATGCTGCAAGTTTTTACTTTTTAGGTAGCATAAGCATATTGAACCATTGGTGTTGTCAATTCATTACACTTCTTTTTACATTTCCCTATCGTCTCGATTTTGATTCTGTACATGTCTTTTTCAACCATAGAATTCCTGATTATTTTCATGGGTTATTCATGATTTCTTTCATTATGAGTTTTAAATTTAATTAATCTTCTCTAATTGCTCGTCATGGTTTTAGTTATACAAAAAAATTCTGTGTAAAATGTAGGCCAAGTTGGTATCACTTTTGTTTTTATTTTTTTTATTAAAGAAAGAGAGGGGAGAGGGACCTGAAAAGGAGAAGAGAGATATCAAGGAGAAAGGAGGCTGAATTTATAAAATCTCACATGAATAAAAATAACATAATGTTGTTATTTTTATTTTCTTGTTTATTTTAATATAACATTATCAAATCTGCCGGCACTGATTCTTTATATTTTTGCAATGGTTTGACAGCCTTTTTAGAATTTGTATGCCCAAAGACATTCAATCAATTCTAAGTTAATGGAACAATCATTTCTGTTGCTCCTTTGTATGGGGTATAAGACACTGCAGGAATAGGAAATACTATTATGAGGGCTCACACTGCCAAGAATCTTCCCTCTTTTCACCCTATTACTCCTCTGTACAACAGTAGTGATGGTGTTTGTACACTTTCATAATGCATGCCATCTTTTTTCCTGATTCTCACCAACAAAATTATTCTCCCCAGAAATTCATTAGAGTATCATTTTCTACTTCATTCTTTCATAAGAATTTGGAACTAGGCCCTCCATGCCACAAGAAAATTTATAAATTACAAAGACGCTGAGCCCTTCTGGATTTCTAGTAATGATTACTTTCGCAAAAAAGAAAAAAGGTCATCAATCTTATATTTAATTGGTTAGTCTTTTCCATATTAAAAAAGTTAAATTACTAAATACATTTTCTCTTGTATTGTGATTGTTTCTTGTTTTGCTTTTAACTGAAGAACTTTCGTTCTAGCTTGTCGCTAATGCTTGAGTTTCCAATATTAGATACTGGCAGTGTAGGTTTGCATTCTCTAGTGGTATCTATAACCTAAAATTGTTCATTTAAAAATGCTGAAGAATATGATTTTGTACAGCTTCATTGGCCAACACTGGCTCCCCTTTGCATCAGAGAGAGAAGCTTTACCTTCTGGCTGTTGGATACTACAGAACTGCTGAATATTCAAATAGTCGGCATCTTGTGGAGCAATGCTTAGAGGTTTGTTCTTATTTTTCGTTTCATTTGCACCTAATTTTCCAGCACCCTTTGGCAGCATTCATCTCTCTTTTCTGTGACATGTTTATGTGTCTCTTACATTTAGCATATGGTTGGCTGACCATCATTCAGTGAAAACCTGCCCCGAATAATACTATTTGTTTCATAGGATCTGTCATTTAAATGTTCAACAACACTTGACTCTGCTATATAGGTGGTAAGTTTAAAATGTGTCGTCCTTTTCTAAAATTTTGATTGCGTGCTGTGTGCTTATGCATATATTGTATTAGCTGCTTTTCAGCATGGTGAAATTTACTTATAGTTAATTATCTAATTCTGTACTGTAACTATAATATCTGTGTGGACTTAACCTTTAGCTGCTCATCTATTGTAGTATTGCAGACTAGACTACTATCTATCCTCCTTTTCACTATACAAATGAGTTGCCTTCAGCCTGTTGCTATTTTAATTTCTACAATTCCTACCAATGATTCGTCCTAATATTGTTTTAAAATTATTTTTTTAACCTTCTTTCTTTGTTTTGCAGATTGCTCCTGATTGGAGACAGGCTCTGACCCTTAAGAAGACTGTTGAGGATCGAATTGCTAAAGGTATTGAGTAGTTTTCTTTTTCTTCTGGTTTTGCCTGCACTGTAGCACTAAAATCAAGGAATTGTGAACACATTGCTTGGAATGCAGATGGCTTAATTGGAATAGGCATTACTGCTAGTGCTGTTGGGCTTATAGCAGCTGGGATTGTAGCAGCGTTGGTTCGCAGGTGATGAGCACAAGCCAACAATGTTCATAATGACTGGCTATTACTTACAAGTTTCAATTTTCCCCTGAAAAAAGAAGGTTCCGAATAATCAGACTGAGAATAGCTCAAAACAAATTCTGCAGCTTGACTACTTTTTTTCCCAAAAAAAAAAAAAAAAAAAAGCTTTTGAATTTGATATTTTTTGTGCAAATGAATAGGTTTTTCCCTCATATTATGTTGTTAATCAGTTGATAATGCTTAGCTTACAAATATTCTGCCATTATTTTGGCATATGTACCTTGCAAATATGTATGGAAAAATTGTGATTTTATGTTATGTTGTATATGTTGCCTTGTTGCTGTTGAAAGGAAGTCCCAATGTCTTTTGTACTCTTATTAGTTTCACATATTGCCACTATACTTAATCATATCTTTGGCTTGGTTTGTGTCCAACTCAAGTTCATGTGGGTTGAAAGGGGCCTAAAATAGTTTAGGTGATTAGGTATCCACAAGCAACAAGATTTTAACCATTTTACTCGAGCTAAATTAGGTTGGAAAATTTTAACCCATCCCAATAATTAGTTGGTCTCAGTAAAAACCAAGGCAATTCTAGGCCCCTTCCCGGCTACTGGACGCTTTGGGCACTACGGACCCTCTGCCATCCATTGCAGCAGAGCCGTTTCATGAGCAGGGGGTTATCTCCAACATTTCTCCCTTAATGATACTACAGAAAAATCGCATGGCAAAGGAGTTCATTGGATTAATGGTATAAGGGGTTCGTTTCATTACATTTCTCCCTTTAATTCATCTTATTTCTACTTATTTCTAATGGGCGAACGAAACTAGCATAAAAAATAAAAATAAACATCTGAGAGGTCCTAGCTTTTATACAAACAGCCCTAGTCCTACAAGATCAACCAGCACACCACTAATACGAGGAGCTTCAATGCTCACACAATAGGCGGGCCTGATCAATTCATGCGAAGAGCAACAACTTGAATGTACAAGTGTAATTAACAGGTTTTTACACATACTACCAATGTGTCATTGGGGCTCGAACTGAGACAACTGGTCAAGACTCTTTTCCATTGGGTATACTGTTGGCTTAACAGGCTTTTGATGAAGCTTAAACTTCAAATAATGAAAGGTGTAGAAATGATTGTCCACCTAAAGGATTGAAGGTAACAGATTTCCCTCCACAGAAAGAGAAAGCAGGGCTCTTGCCACCAGAAAACATCACAAGGGTCATTGTAAAGTAAATCAAATGAATGATGACATGTTGTATTGCAAAGTAGATCAAAATTTCCGTAGTTATATTAGGAAAACTTTATTAATAAAACCACAAAGGCAGGGCTCTTGCCACCAGAATACAAGAAACTTCCAAGGTTCTTACTTTTGAGAGCATATTAATAAAACTATATACAAGAAAGTTTCCTTCAAATTTAACTCTATCTAAATAAAAATTTCAGTGTTAACCGATTAAAAACAAAAGTAGCAAAAATAATGTGACCACAACTTGTGCAACAATCATCGGATCAACAAAGAAACATTGACCAGTTACATTGACCAGTTTACCACTTGTCAAATTAACACAAAACTATATATATTTATACAGAGGCAATCATACAACAATACGTCCACTGGTGCATTACTTTGAAGTGGAAAGAGCTGTATGCAGTACATCTTCAAAATACTTTTCCGCAGCAGCATATTGCCTTTTCTTGTCCTCGATTGCTAAAGCAGCCAAAGCTTTATCCTGCACACATACATATCTGATAAACCTAACAATATTTGTAGGACCTAAACAAACTGTGATCAATTAAGCAAAATAGGAAAGTACCGGAGGTAAATCTTGGTAGCTTCTCAAAGTATCAAGGACTGGCTTTGTCTTCTTCTCTAATTCCTTCCGTTCCTCAGCCAATCCAACCAACACCCCATGGCTAATATCTGGGGTGTAACCCACACGGTTAAGAGTGTCCTGTCCAACAAGTTTACACAACAACTCTTTGTCAAATTAAACACAGAAATGTAGGCTCTGCATAACCAAACAATATGGCTGATAAAATACATTCCTGTGACTTCAGTACGGAATTTCAATAAACTAGCCAAAAGAGACTGATGAACAATTATCACTCATTTTATACCATCCACCAAGAAAAAAATTTACTTTTCCTTATACAGGACACAAAATCATGGATTTCTTGCCACATTCTACCTATAGTGTGATATCCTTCCTCAAACTAAGGCAATCATCCAAGGATTAGAATACCTTGCTAAGCTGCGGCAGGTTAAAATCCCAAATTTCTTATCAATCATCACCATTCATAAAAAACAATTAAATTAAAATTAAAAACCCCCATCTTTCTTTATGATCAAGGCAATGCAGATGCCCATTATTTCAATACCCTGATTATTCCTGTGTTCCAGCATTGTTGGACATGGGCTTGCATTCAGAAACCAACCATTATCCAACTTCATGCAACTTGAGCTTAATCAAAATTTATTTCCACAATTACACAGTTGGTAATTTTATAAGATCTTGGAATACGTATCACAATCTATGCACCATTGAAATACTTTTCTTTGTCCAACTCCCAATCATATTCTCTCACCTCATAGGACAATATAAATGGTGGTGGGGGGCATTCAGTTTTGTGTGTGTATTTAAACCACATCTGCAAAATGGTCCTAAAGTATAGAGCTCCATTTTAGATATATAACAGGTAATGCAATTTGGTCTATACAATTACTCATAGATACTGATGTTCAAGAAATCCACCCACACATTTAAACAGGAGGAAAGAGGAATTGGACCGACAAAAGCAAGAAAAGAAAATAAATACCTTAAAGCGGACAGTTTCTTGGTTGTATTGTTTCTCCTTACCAAGCATCAGCGCCAAGTTGTTCTTCCAATGCTCAATGTGTGCCTCGCATTGACCTGCATCATCTTCTAGTTGGCCAAGTGTTCTGCATAAGTTTGAAAACTCAACACATTCAACAAATTCATACTCCTAACTTTTCAAGTCTTGCAACAGATCCAACAAGATCTTACCTTTTCAAATAAGTTAACCTGGAAATCGCCTTTCGAGTATAATCAAGAAGTATATTGGACTCTTTTTGCGCTTTAGCTCTTTTCTCCTCCACACCCGTCTTCCTCAAGGATATATCCCCCATCGCCACAAGAAAACTAAAACCCAGATTTCTTATGTCAGTCCAGTATTCAAACAACAATGTAAAACCTAAATCTCTTATGTCAGATCAGCATTCAAAAAACAAAGTAAAACTCAAATTTCGTATCTCAGCCTAGTATTCAAACAACAATGCAAAACCCACATTTCTTGTGTCATCTCAATATTCAAATAACAATGTAAAATCCACATTTCTTATCACAGTGTGAGCTCAATGAGTCAGTATTCAAAGTAAAACTTAAAACCCAGAATTCAAAAACGCACCTGCTTAGCTCAGTGTCTCTTATATTCAACAAATTGGCTACATTCGCTAAGACCTGAGCTGAAGACACCACGTTCGATGCCAAACCCTCTTGTGCCAAACCAACACTCTCCAATATCTCTCCGATCCTCGCAGCTAATACCCACAAAGAAAAAATCAAAATTTTGTTTGAAAAAAGAGAAGATATATACAAAATATACAACATAAACAACACATATGGAGATACAAAGAGAACATGAACAAGAGATTTTTTGCGTTGGGTTAAAAGGGGAGACCTTGGGCTCGGTATTCGGAGGCTTTGAGGCGGAAATCAGAGGCGAGGATCTTGGAAGCTTGAGTTTGGGCTTGGGAGAGAGTGGCAAGGTTGTGTAAATATGCCACCGATCGAGGGGTATATTCGAAATCGGGCACTTCTTTTCCAGCTTGGGAGAACTCTTGAGTCAGCCATTGCTTTACCTCTCCGATTCGAGATGCGTCAGACCCACCGCCGCCGCCGCTCTTCGACGTCGTTTCGTTTACCGTTGGATCGGTCATTGTGTGGAGGTGACCGCTGAGTCGACTCAGTGCACCGTTGGCTCCGTAGGTGGTTTTAGATTTTGATTTGAAATAAACTTAAAACTTTGACGCATACTGCCACTTCAACGGGAGCATTTCTTTACCACTTTAAACCATTTATATCATCACCACCTTACACGTGTCAATCATCATAACTAATTATGATTTCACAAATATAAAGTAAATAATTAACTATAATTATGTTCATGAATACATATCAAATATTGGGAAGAATATTGATAATACACCTTGAATTGCAAGAAAATAAATAAAAACGACGAGCAATAATATTTTCTATTTAAATAGATGTTTGGCTGTTCGACTGATAAATGCAAGAAAATAATGGATGTTTGGTTGCATGTTCAATAAATTTGATCAAAATAAATTACGTGAGGATCTTCAAATGATGGTGGTTGAATCTTCTAAAACCACCATGGAAGAAATCATGATTGAGTCTCCAAATTCACCCTTGAGTTACATGTCTTTTTTAGTAAGTAATTTATCTCTTGATTGGAGTCTTGCCAAGTACAATTGAGGCATCATGACTAATATGATTAAATTAATGAAGGATAATGGTATGGTGAGCAAAATTGTCATGTTATGATAAAATAATTCATTTTGGATAAAAATTGCGATTTTAAACTGGTGGTTTGAGGACTTATTAACATTAACCCAGAAGCTTTTCATGCAGGCCACTCAAAACAGGCCGGCTGCAGCCGAAAGAACCACACCTCCCATTTTGCTTACATAAGCATTTTGTTGCAAAACTTTTATTTAAAGCTACACTCCATTCAAACTAGGCACCATATTGCTCTTGCTCAGTTCAGTGCCTGATGTTTTAGTGTCCATGAGTGAAATAATTTATGTTTTTTTATATCACGAATGGTCTGTGTATTATTCCAAACGCATCATTTTAGTCCTCATTCTTCAAATTCGATCAATGTCGTCACATTTGTGATAAAATGCGAATAATCTAGAACCAGACACTCAAACAAGCCCCCTCACGTGAGCAATACCCAAGCATTCATCGAGCTAATGTTGAAACAAGAAATAAGTTCTTTTTTTATAAGGAAAACAAGAAACAAAATGGAAGGGTATTCATCAAGGTTGCAGATACAAGAGGCCACAAACTAGAAACTAGAAACTAGAAACTAGAAAGGGCGTCATTCCTCAAAGGATATGATACAAAAGAGTACCCAGAAGAAAAAGGCGTCACCAGATGCAACGGTATGTAACATGTGACTCAGTTATATCACCAGTATAGGTAACTTTCACTACCTGCCCCTTCTCAAGTCCATAGTACTGTGCAATCGCATCTTTTCTTGACAGTCGGGGAAGCTACAGGAAGAACAGTTGATGAGATTACGACAATGGAAACATGGTTTAGTTACCAGTTATACACCAATCAACCATCTATGCGAAATGTAATGGTAATATACAATTTAATAAACTAAAATGCAAACATTTGGTACACAATTGTACTTAATTTCCATTGTTAAGTCCTGGATGGGAGAGAGTGAAAGAACATTGTGCTAGATGACTACTATGCTTGCAACTTTACCAAAAGTTGGTTTACTTGAAGGTATAAAGGCAAGCCTCTAATATAGGTCTAGAGGACCAAAAGAGATCTGTGAGTCTTTAGATTCGGGTCAACGAGAAGAGTTTATCATTTGAGTTTGCTCTACATAATATAGGTCTATAGGCACAAAGTAATATCAGTTGCTAGGGATGGCAATAAGCCATCTGAGCTCAAGTTCCTAAAGAGAGCAATAGAATGAGAGATTCACACATTGATCAAAACTAACTTTTGAGAATTCCTATGTGGCCACATAGAATACAATGTTCTTGAATGTGTTAGTGTGTGAATGTGTGTGCATACTTGTGCTTTTGTCCCTACCTTTACTAAATGTTTCAACTTACTCCATGCAATTTCCATTGTTTCAATCAAGCATTCCCTTCTTGGATGCATCAAAGATATTAAACAGAAACTTTTGTGGTGACTAATTTGACATTGCTATTTTCTTCATTTAATATTACATGACATAAAAATGGGTTCAACCCAATTCACTACTTAGAAAAATCCCTACCAGCCACCCACAGATAAATTCAATAGCACTCTTTTTTAACTCCATATCATAAGTAATTTCAAATGATGGAGGGCATACCACAGCCCAAGTCAGATTAGCAATTCAAACTCATTCAAGATTATTCAAAAATTAAGAATGAGATGAACATCTGCAAAGAAAGCAAATTAGAGGCTGGTTTTTCTTTGCTTGAGTTAATACACTAACCTGGTTTTCTTCTATGTTGTACTTCTTTAGGAGTTTTTGTTTCTCTTGTTCGGTCAGTACATGATGCTTTGGCTTCAAGACATGCTTTGTGATATTAACAAGCAAGTCAGTAATCTGAGAAACAAAGCCAGAAATAGAAATATGAGAGGAGTGAGAACCAGCTTCCAAGGCGTGAACCATTAAAACTATTGATAATAGGCAGAAACACTTGTACAGTGTTCAGTAAATGTTTCAGTAGAAATGCTGCAAATAAAATAACCAAAAAAAGGCAGGTTAACTAGGAAACAGCAAAAGGCAGAAGCAACTATTAAAAAGCTATTGTGAAATGCTTTTCAAAAGCACCTAAAGAAACAACAAAAACGCAAATATACGTACCTTGGTCATCATTTCCAAACACATTATTATAAATTTTCTAAAAATTGTATACATAGAAATTCAAATTATCAAAACATGCAATTGACCTCGTAAATTGCATTTCCCTTTATCCTTTGTGCCTAAAACATGCAAAACAGCCAACTGTATCAATGCATTTTGATCCGTAAACAACACTAGTTCATCAATTTTACTTCTAGGAGGATGGCTATAATGCCTCTCCAATCATAAGCCATCTATAATACCAACCCAGAAAATCAGAAACAGAATCAAATATAATTATCTAGCGGGACTTGTAATGTTCAAAAAAAGGAAATGTAAATTTCCCTTTATCTTAAATTGAATATATAAATTTCAAATTTCCAGATTTGACCTCCGTAAATTGCATTTCCTAGTATCCTTTGTGCCTAGACTACAAAACAGCCCACTGTACCAATGCATTTTAATTCTTAAACAACACTAGTTCATCAGTTTACTTCTAGGAGGATGCCTATATTGCATCTCCAATCATAAGCCATCTATAAAGATAACCCAGAAAATCAGTAAATGGAATCAAATATAATTATCCTGCAGGACTTGCAAAGTTTAAAGAAAGAAAATTCAAAAGATCAGCGACAGTAGGAAACTAAACCTGGAATATTTCAGTTTTAAATGGGTAAAGTTCCATAGTTTTTAGAGCTTGGCTTGTTATTTGGTTTTGGGTAATTAATATGAGCCCATTTAAAGTGTCTTTATTAGCAATCTGAGAATGCAGCCCACGAATCACATTAACCTTCACGATACCAGGACCCGCAGTAAATGACCATAATCTGCAATTCAAACATTAATCATAAATAACGATTGCTCATAAGTTATTACTAGTATCATTACACCAACTTTCAGTGAAGAGCAAGGAAAATACATCACTGCCACTGTTTTTTCATTTTTCCAGTACCCATGCATAACAGTTTTACAATTCATTCCAATGGTAAATGGAAGGAAGTTGCCTTGACTCAAGTGTTTGAGCAGTCATATCTAGTGATAAGTAAAGTTAAGCAGTCTTCAAAGTCCCTATGCAACTCATTAACATTATATCTATCCCTGGACTCTTTCTCCACTTCCCCTGTAACACAGGACCTTTCAGCAGTTTCAAGGTATGTCTAGTATGAATAATTGGCCACATCATTTATCATATGCTAGAATATGACACTAGCGACTGATACCAACGCATGACAGCATACTAAACCATCCACTTAAAGCATTGTAGAATATGATAAATTGTTCTATCAAAGGGAACAACCTATCCAGTGAGTGATATAAAAAGAAGAATAGCAAAAAGTAGCTTCCAGAGTCTACGGGAACATACATCTAGAAGAAAAACGGAATCACTTTGCAACATGGTACAAGACATCCGGCTGAATTAATACCTGTGATTATTAATTTGGTTAATTGCTCATGACAGAATTAATACCTGTGATTTGGTTCAAAGGAAAAGACCCGGCTGGTATTTTTCTCCTAACTGGTGTGTTCTGTGCAAAAAAGGCAGTGAAACTGTGGATCATCTGTTTTTGCTATGTCCTATTGCCTCATCCCTGTGGGCTAAGTTATTTCAGGTGACAGGGCTAACATGGGGTAGCTTCACAACATGTAGTGCAGTGCTTGAGGCTAGATTGAATTTCTTTGGTGGTAAGAGGAAGGGTTCAGTGTTGGGATAACTGTGCCATGATGGCAATTTTTGGGTAATTTGGGGGGAAAGGAATAGGAGAATCTTTGAGGATGTGGTTGGGGACGAGGTAGAGCAGCTTTGGGATCGTATCCAAGTCTGGGCCTCACTTTGGGCTTCAGTTTCAGCAGAGTTTAGGGAGATTAGTTTTCAGCTCATCCATCTAGATTGGAAAGCAGTAGCTTTGTAGTGTAGAGTTTTACCTTTCTGTTTGCATGGTGGCCTCCTTGGCCATCTCCTGTATTGTTGGTGTTTTATTCTTTATTGAATAATATTGTTTCTTTTCAAAAAAAAAAAAAACTGTGGTACAAGACATCCAACTCAAACAAGCTCCAATATATGAAACAAACACACCACACTCTCATCTCCAAACTAACCACACGGAACTGCTTCCCAAACAACAAAGAGATGCTAAAACGAAATAAACAGATCTAATCACAAACTTCTGAAAACCGATAATACTTTATTAGCAAATTAGCAAATCCTCAATTTTCACATCAAGTCATTTCTTATCCTCCAAAGGCAAAGCTCGCATCTTTTCTTTTCAAATGATTTTTGTCAGTTCCTCAATCTTACGTCATCCACTGTAGTTTTCACATGAAATTAAGCTATCTGTGGCCTGGTAAACATCTGGTTACAAGTTACAACTAAGCATGCATGCATAGGTTGTACTGAGATATCTCAAAACAGAAAAAGGCCACCAAACAAATCTAAGGCACTAAATCAGCCTTTGAGGACTGTAGACCTAAAATTCGGAGACGAAGCATGTATCCATGATTAGCAGAAGTTAAGGACTAGATTGTAGTTTGGTCAGCTTCACAAGGATTAATATATGCAGAACTCAACAAGAAAAGGCTATAAATTAGAGATAATTCTAATCAAATAAGAACATGGATCCATAGATGAGCATTTATATGACATGCAAAGTAAGATTGTCATTGTCTTATTAATGGGAGTGATAAAGTGGAGGTTTCTCATCTCCAATTTGCTGATGACACTATATTTTTACTTGGGGAAGCGGAGGAGTACTGGTTTAATCTTCTTGAGTTGTTGGATTTTTTTGCCTTGTTTCTGGCATGAAAATTAATAAATCTAAATGTTCTCTTGTGGGAATTAATTGTAGCTCTACATATTTAAATTTGCTAGCTAGCAGTTGGGGTTACGAGGTGGGTGAGTGGCCTATGAAGTATTTAGGTCTTCCCCTTGGCGGTAATCCTAGAGCAATTATCTTCTAAGAGCCTGTGGTGGAGAAGCTTCAATTGAGACTTCAAAAGTGGAAAAAAGCATTTCTTTCTAGAGGTGGAAGGTTAACTTTAATTCAAGCTGTTTTGGGTAATATCCCATTCTAGTCTATGTCTCTTTTTAAAATGCCTAGCAGTGTGGTTAATAAGGTGGAAAAGCTCATGAGATCCTTTTTATGGGAAAGAGTGGAGGAAGGGAAGAAGGACCATTTGGTTAGATGGGATTTAGTGGCCAAATTTAAGATTGAAGGTGGGCTTGGAGTGGGTTCTTTGAAGGAAAAGAATGAAGCTTTGTGTGCTAAATGGTTGTGGCGTTTCTCTTTGGAACCTAATTCCTTGTGGCATTTGGTGATTAGGAGCAAATACAGGGTTGCTAGGAACAGGTGGGACGCCAATCCTGTTACTACGAGCTCCTTTTGTAATCCTTGGAAGGATTTTCTTCTGGTTACCATTCCTTTTAACAGTGTCGTAGGTTTGAGGTGCTAAATGGGGTTAGGGTGAGATTTTGGGAGGACAATTGGGCGAGGAGGGGGGTTTTGAAAGATATTTTTCCGAGATTGTTCGCACTGTCTACGAAGCACTTTTTATGCATTTCTCGTTTCGTGGACACTCAGGTGTTCCCTTATAATTAGGACTTCAGCTTTAGGAATCTGAATGAGAGGGAGTTAGCTGAGGTGATCAAGATGCTGGACATTCTTGACGAAATTAGATTGTCTCCTTCCAAATTGGACAGGAGATGGTGGGAGCTCGAGGGTTCAGGTTCTTTCTCATGCAAATCTTTTCGTTCTTTTCTTCACAAGAATGGGATGGCGAAGGCCTTTCCTCCTTATTCTCTAATATGGAAGGCCAAATCTCCTCCTAAGGTTAAAGTTCTCGTTTGGTTGGTGTCCCTTGGGAAAGTAAACACATCTGATCTTGTCCAAAGACGAAGACCGTACATGTATTTGTCTCCACACTTGTGTGTTCTATGCAAAATGAGTAAGGAAAGCATGGATGACTTTTTTAACAGTGCCCCTTTTCGTTATGTCTCTGGTGGACCTTGTTGAGGGAGGTTAAGACTGTTTGGGTTATTCCAAAAGGTTGCTATGATCTTCTCTCTTCCCATTTTGTCACTTGGGGCTGGGGGAAGCGTGCTTCAACTTTATGGGGTTGCTTGGTACAATCTGTATTTTGGAACATTTGGATGGAGCATAACAGGAGGATTTTTGATGAGTACGAGGGAGTGGGTGTTAGTGTGGGATAGAGTTAAATTCTGGGCATCTCTGTGGGCTTCTGTCATTTAAGATTTCAAAGACTATTCTTACTCCACTATATTGAGGGATATGGCTGCTGCTGTGATGTGAAGTGTTTGTTTTGCGATTTTGTTTCTTTGGGTCTTTCTGGTGTAGTAGTCTTTGTGTAGTTTGGCTGGTGTCTTTTCGTCTGTTGTTCTGTTGTTGCTCGCTTGGCTTGTGGATTTCTTATCCAGTTGTGTGTTCCTCTTCTTTTCCTTTCAATAAATTTTGTTTCTATTTTTTTTTTAAAAGATTGTCATGGTCAACCTCAAGTTGCAGCCATATTAGTTCACCAACTGGAACAACATTATAAGTTACCAAAACAAAATTGTAGACACATATAGCTAAACCCCAATTGCTTGCCCAAACCTCAAAATTGCCAACTTTGTGAACCATATCGATTTCAAAATCCTTAACATAATTAATCCCAAGCACAACAATGAAGAAAAAGAAAACGACCCAGAACCAGAAATTCTTATTTCTTTGATTTCTTCCATTCTCTGGTCAATGCAAGAAGAAAATAAAAGAAATTCAAGAAAAAGAGAGAGAACTGTTTATTTACCCTGTCAGAAGGGTCCGTGCGATGAGTAGCGGAGAAGCGGAGGCGCTCAACATCCGGATTCTGGCCGTGAAGGGCTCGAAAGTCTTGGAGAGAGAGGTCGATTTCTGAGCTTGGAACAGAATAGCCTCTGTCCCTTATCATCTCCAGCACGGTTCTGCGTGACAGGTAGTATCTGTGGCTCTCTGGGCTACCGTCGTCTACATAGCCAGTCAAGCAAGGCCCTAATATCTCCCCGTTGGCATCGCCATTCGCCTCTGCGTCACCTTCCATCTCTCCCTCTCTTCTCTCTGTTGGATTTTCCTGAGTCCTCCCGAGCCTGACTGACTATGAGAGAGAAAGTGCACTTGGGGGGCTGGGAAGTGTTCTGGTATGAGAAAAAAGTCATGGATCTTACCATGGTTTTTTTCGGCAAATAGTCCCATTTGGTCCCTTTTTTCACTTTCGTCCCAGTAATTCAATGTTGTCAATTTTTCCATTCTAATTTTATTGTCGTAATAATTCGAGGATATATATATATATATATATATATATATCTATATGTATAGGGCAAATAAATGGTGAAATATTCAAAATATTAAAAAATGTCTTTGGTGAATACAAATATTAAGAATTAAAATTATTAATTAAATAAGGATAATATGATAAATTCACACTTTTCATATTTTAAAAAAAAATTAAAAGAAAAATCAGATAATAAATCCTGTTTTTATAGAACACAACTACCCATTATTTTTTTAATTCTAAAATAAATTTAATTTTTTTTTTAAAAAGCATCTTACAGACGAAAGCGTATGAGAGACTAGTATCTATATATATAAAGCAAAAGCCAGAAAATGGTGAATCATTCAAAATACCAGAAAATGCCCTTGGTTAATGCAAACATTAAAATTGAAATTATTAATTAAATGAGAATAATATGGTAAATTCACATTTTTTCATATTAAAAAAAATTAAAATTAAAATAAAAATAAGATAATAAATCCTATTTTTATATAACACAACTACCCATTATCTTTTTTAATTCTAAAATAAATTTTTTAATTTAAAGGTTGACTAGTCATAATCTTCAAAAATTTAGTGAATGCATTGTAATGCAATGCAGAATTTACCTTTGTCAAAACACATTGTTGTTCATCAGAATGTAGCCAAATAAGAACACCTAGAGAAGTGGAAACAAAACATATATGATAGATCTAGGAAAAACATGGTTTCCAATAATCCAATTCTGTATGGTAGCGAACAAATAGTCAATCCAACAATTATGGAAAAAAAAAAATTGGTAGATTGTAGCAAACTCCTTCATATACAAGGTGGAACTAAATTAAATTTCAAAATGATGAGAAGTATTAGAGATATGGTTTTGGGAGAAGGATTTGATTGAAGAAATAGCCCAAAAGAGGTGATGGGGTATTTTGATCTAAGCATGGCTCAGAAGACATTACCACAAGGGCCTTCTCATTCAAAAGGAAAGGAGGGGGCAATTATGCTTCTTCCTCCTCTTCCTCTATTGGGTGTTTTATTTCGGACTCAAGAGAGTGAGAGAGAGTGCGGCTAGGGTTTCTCTTTAAGGCTATTTTTCATTTACTTTTTATGTTATATTTGCATAAAGCCTCCTACACATTGAATGTAATTTTTATGCCCCTTTCGTGCGTTTCCTAAATCCCACAACCAATAATATCAATCTATTGCATTAATAAACACATTGGATCTCACATAATCTTATTAGTCAAAGCTGTCACAATATGAGATTCCTTCTGCAATAGTTCATAAAATTTGGAAATGCTTTAAAAAAATACATCCAACAAGTAATATGCATGATTAATATTGGGTTTAATTACAACAACTTCTGAAAAATGCCACACACGCAAATAAACGTAAACAATACATGTCGTTTTTATTCATTATTTTATTATAAGAATCACATCATAATTAGGGTATATGAACAACCATGCAACACAAAAATTGGGAAGCAGCCAATGTAATTTTAGTTCCCCCAAAAAAAAATGCTAAACATTAGATGAGATGATCCTGAAACCGACGCCTAGGAAATCCAAGGGACTGCTAAAATGGTTGCGAATGAATTTAGCCATTCATGTCTTCCACTTAGTTGTGCAGTGATCTTCTATTTTGGTTTTAACAATGCGGTAAATGTCATTGTTAGGTACAAATTGAATGCCCTCTCCTTGAAGAGTTGAGCCACATCCTCCTCACTCCTGAGTGAGTTTTCAAGTATGTATTTTTCCTTGAGGTGCTTCACATCATCAACATGATGAATGAGCAAATGGAGGAAGCATATGTAAGAGGTGACGTCCCCGAAATTGCTTTGGAAATCACTAGACATTTCATAGGCTATCAAGTTCATGAACTTAGGTCCCGTCGAGTCATCTACTTTTGTTTTAGGAAGATAAAGGAGTTGTCCATACGAGGCCTAAAATGGATCCCCGCTGCATGTAAGCTCTTGTACACTGCGACAAGATTGGGGACGAACATATGAATTGGTTGTGCCTTCTGCTTTGGCGCTTGATATCATCTCTTCCGTGCATATGAACAAAAATCTCGATTGAGTAATGCAAGTCCTCATGTATGTAGCTCAAGCTCATCAACCTTGAGGAGTTTATAAGGAAATTGATTCTCTAGCATGAACATGTCCTGTTCTGTAAAGACCACATGCTCTCTCTTGATCTTAAAATGTTCTAACTTATCATATTTGTATATGAATTCCAACGACATCGAGCACGCATCAACGAACAACATCCACTTGAGGCACTTGTCGTCATAGTCCTTTGTTGCTTCCTTATCATAGCACTCCCTTAGTTCCTTGATGTTCTTCTCAGCCTTCTTCAGCAAAGCTTCATCGTTTTGCTCATTGTCTTTGACAAAGTTTGCAACTAATTTAAGCTTAAAAACCTCTACATGCTCGTACTTTGGTTTACCATGGTGGAAAGGACTGAATGTTGCTAGCCTTGGTTCGGAATATTTTACCCAATTTCTAAGATCTCAGAGCATGATGTGAACCCTTTGGATCTTTGGACTCTTCTTTTGAGTCCGCCTTAAGCCCCTAATTATTTAGTACCCCACGTGCATGCGGTCTTCTACAGCAGTATGTTTGCGATTCTTATTTTGATTCTGAATTGTTGCACTTTCTTCTGGTGTAATCTTATACAGCTCCTTGTCCACCATGGGAACTACGATATGTGGCAATGAATTCTTTTTTGGTTTTTTTCCTTTTCCGGTTTGGACTGATTGATATGTGTTGTGTGGCTAGATGATATTCATGTTTTGGTATTTTTTATATATGTAGTACAACATGCCATAGAAATTCATGATATTCATCACTTGATGCTTCAAGAAAATAGAAGCTTATTAGAAGAGAGATGTTTGATGTTTGATGCCATACATAAAATGCGATGCACATGTGAAGTATAGTTGCATCCTTGAAGAAAAAAATGATCAAGAAGTATGTGCTTCACGTAGAAATTTTGTGCTTAGTTCTTAGAGCATCTTTAATTGACTCCCTAAAGTACATCTTTAGATAAATTTTAGGGAGAAATTAAAAAATAAAAAGAAAAAAAAAATTCAACCATACATGTGCCGAATCACATAATGAGCTACACTGGGCTGTAGCCCCATGTAGCTTTCTGCAAAAAAAAATTATATATTAAAGATTAAACCTATAAAGCAGCCCACTGTAGCTTTTTGAAAAGAAAAAAAATATTAAACCTACATATATCTCATCCAGTGACTAGGGCGCTCATCTTGTGTGGCTTCTTAATAATTTCCACATAATTAAGTTTGCAAGTTTGACTACAATTATAATGAAATCCTAGTATCCTAGTTGGTCCTACCACATAATAAAGTACGATATTCTGTTTATAAAAAAATTTAAAAAAAAAAAAAGAAAAAGAAAAAAGAGAAAGATATATGTGAAACTTAGCCCTAGCGGTCTCAAAAAATATATATGTTGCCTTTCTGTATTCTATGCTATCAAAGTCATCTCATCATCAATACCCAAGGGTAAAGTCCTTATCCCTAATTCTCAAGTTTTAATCTTTTTCAATTTTCTCAAGGATTGCATAGGGTACAACTTCAATAGGTACACTTGGAATTATGTTGTTGAACATATATTCATTTCGATAATGTGTATTTTTTATTACATTTAATATATATTTATTTTATGTTAAAGCTGATTGAAAATTAGTTAATGAAGCTATGAATTAGCGTAACTTATATGATTTAATGTATACTTTTATTTTAGCTAACCCATCCATCGAAAAATTCCTAGTTCCACCCTTGCAAGTTGCAACCATGCTCCTTATCAATGCTATTTAATTTTTATTGCTTTTTTATGTCTACACTTTATTCAAAAACTGAATTATAAATAAATAAATTAAAAGCATTAATTATGACTCCCTAAATTAAAGAGTATAGTTGGAGTTAAAATTTCATAAAGAGCTCCCGAACAAATAGTATGTGCACATGATTGTAAATGCTCTTACTAGACAAGTAGTTTGTGCTCACAACACGCAACTTGGGCCACCTCTGCTCCAACGATCAAAACAAATGGATGGCCTAGATTTTGTTTCTTTGGGACAATCGCAGTTGGAAATATTTTGGTGCAGAGCACTTCCATGTAAGTCTAATGCCACTATTCATGTGAATAGTGTCAGCCTTTGCATTTGTAGTTCCACCCATGAGGGCAAAGTTTAGGGCAAGTCTAAGACAATTACTATTCATTGTACTTTATTTCCAATTTTTTTATACTTTAAACCATTAATTTTAATAATCTTTTGTAATTAAATTTTCGAAAGATTTTCACCCTCTAAAATTGTGCCACGTGTACCGTGTCAGATACGATTTTCAGATATTTAAAAAAAATTATAATCTCATATTTCAGATAAGATTTTCACCCTCTAAAATTGTGCCACGTGTCCCATGTCAGATACGATTTTCAGATATTTAAAAAAAATTTATAATCTCATATTTCAGATAAGATTTTCACTTTAAAATTGTGCCACGTGTCTCATGTCAGATAAGATTTTCAGATATTTTTAAAAAATTATAATCTCAAATTTCATATAAGATTTTCATCATCTAAAATTGTGCCACGTGTCATCTCTATCTTCTAAATCCCTCTATAAAATTGCACCATCAACTCATACCGCTCACACCATCTCTTATCTATTCCTTCATTTCTCAGATTTTACAAAACACATTCTACTCTCAATGTCAAACTTGTCGAGGGTGTTGGAGAGGCAACAGAAACAAAAGGAAGAAATCCGACGTAGATGTGCTCAAGAAGATCGGGACGCCGATGAAGAAGAGGAACAAATGCTTGCAGTAGCGGTGTGTATGATGGATCAATTAAGGCAACACTGTCGTCGTCGTGCCCCAAATGTGGACAGGCGTAGGAGTCTCGGGGTAAGAATCTCTTGGAGGATTATTTTATTCCAAATTCGTTATATCCTGCTTCTAAGTTTCGAGAAAGATATAGAATGCAGCCACATTTGTTCCAAAAAATCATGCATGATATTTGTAATTACGACACATACTTCATTCAAAAGCATGATGTTGTTGGAGCTTTAGGTCTTATCCCGGAGCAAAAACTTATAGCTGCTTTGCGGATGCTTGCTTATGGGGCATCTGCAGAGCAGGTGGATGAGATTGCAAGGATGGGAAAATCTACTATCCTAGAGTGCTTGGTGAGATTCTGTGATGCAGTGAAAAATTTGTACACGAGGGAGTACCGACGCAAACCCATGCCAAGGGACCTGCAACGGCTTCTACTAAAAGGCGAGGCCAGAGGATTCCCAGGAATGATTGGAAGCATTGATTGCATGCATTGGCAGTGGAAGAATTGTCCTACTACTTGGCAAGGAGAGTACGGGAATCGGAAGGGCCAAAAAAGTATAATTTTGGAGGTCGTAGCTTCATTCGACTGTTGGGTTTGGCATGCCTTCTTCGGGGTTGCCGGATCTTAGAATGACCTCAATGTCCTTGGTCAATCTCCGGTGTTCGACGAGGTATTGCGAGGTCATTCCCCCCAGGTCACATACCAAATCAACAATACCGTATACTCTGGTGCGTACTACCTTGCCGACGGAATTTATCCTAGGTGGACGACATTCGTGAAAACAATTCCGAATTCCCAATCCGAGAAGGAAAGAAGATTTGCTTCCTTTCAAGAAGGTTACAGGAAAGACGTGGAGAGGTGTTTCGGTATCTTGCAAGCTCGTTGGGCAATTATTAGGGGTGCTGCTCGGATGCTAGATGAGGAGGTGATGTGGAGTATTATGATGACTTGCATTATCCTCCACAACATGATTGGGGAGGATGAGTATGACTACGATGCTCCAGAGGTGTTTGAACCCGATCCCATGAACACGGCGTTGACAAGAATATATGAAAGGCCGATTGGACCAAATAGACTACCCCTGGAGCCCGAACCATTACTTCGGGATGGTCAATTCAACAACCCCATGATTGATCGGTATGAAGAAATGCAATCTTCATATGTTCACGAGATACGTCAAGTTGACTTGGTCGAGCACTTGTGGGAGATGAAAGGCAATCACAATGGATGAAGTCAAGATTAGTGCTTTGTTTGGAATTATGCTTTATTTTGTGTGTGGTGTTTTTTGGAATTATGCTTTTTATTATTATTATGCTTTTATGTATGGTTTGTTTTGTGTGTTGTTTGCAATAAATGAAGGTTTGTTTTTAATTAATATTTGTTTTGATGCTCAAATGCTTTTAATAAATAGTCATATTATTTAATGCTTTTTTTATTGAATAAAAAGGAAACAATACAACAAATTAAAGGATAATACAACAATACAACAAATTAAAGGATAATACAACAATACAACAATACAACATATGGCAAAGGTGTTTCAATACAACCTAATGGTTTTTATAATTGAACCAATCCGTATTGCTAGGTCCGTCATCATGGAAAAGTTTTCTTCTCATCACATCTCTTCGTCGTAGCTTCCAATAGGCATTTATTTCGGGAGACATATAGCTCGTATCCATAGCCATGAATTTCATCTCTCTATCATCTATGTCTTTTTCTTGTGCCTTTTGCTGTTGAATAACAAATGCTTCCTCTTGTGCCACGTCCATTTCATCTCTTTTCAAGTCTCTCTCCATTCTTAGTGAGGTGCTCTTAGCTATTTGCTCCAATAATTGTACACATTCATTGGTCGAAGTGCCCCCTCTCTTGGCCTTTGCCGCCTTTCTCCCAATAGGTCTCGGCGGACGTGGCACAAATGGTGACTCAGTTTCCATTGGGGAGTCCAATGGCGAATCGGTTGATGTCGAATCGTGGAGTGGCGTCTCATTCCTCACAACCAGCAGACCGGTGGGAATAATTTTGAATCTCGAACAATCCTTCACAATTTCCCAACAATGGAAATGCACGAAACTTTTTTTGCCTTGCCCCATGGCACTGAACCACATTTGTGCTTGTATGATCTATTAAAAATAAATAATTGGAAGTGCAAGAAACAAAAATTATTATGCAAGAAAATATAAACTATTTTGAAATGCAAAAATAAAATTGATTATGCAAGAAAATATAAACAAATTAAAGGAGCACCAAGAAAAAAAAAATTTATGCAAGAAAAACAAATAGAATATGCAATATAAAAAAATGACATTGAATTGATTAAAATGGCAATTATAAATATTTTACCTCATCGGTCAAATTTTGACCGCTTTGAATGTTCGCCTTTGCTTTTGTCAAGGCATTTCTCAATTTCCCTAACTCTTTATTCAGAAGTTTCCATCTACTAGACAAGGCCATTTCGGTCCGAATAGAACCAGATCTTTGACAAAATTCTCCATGAATTTTGCTTCACATGTGATGAAACTTCATCTCATTGCCCGTGATAGGGTCATGACTAATGTTCACCCAAGATTGACACAACGCAATATCTTCATTTGTTGACCACGAGCCTCCGATTTTGACAAAAGATGTCATTCGTTTTTTTATACAAATGGAAAGTAGTAGAAAAATGTGAGTGGAGAGTAAAAAATATTGGAAGGAGAAGAGTTTGTATGGAGAATTGGTGTGGAAGTGAAAAATGTGAGTGGAGATAAAAAATATTGGAAGGAGAAAAGTTTGTATGGAGAATTGGTGTGGAAAGTGAATAATGTGAGTGGAGAGTAAAAAATATTGGATGGAGAAGAAATTGTATGAAGATTTAGTGTGAAAAGTAAATAAAATTGTTAGGTATTTATAGAGAAAAAATTCAGAATTTTTTCAAATTTTTTTAGCCAAAAAAACAAGGACCGTCGGATTTCTAGAAAAAAAAACATCCGAGAGTCCCCGTCGCGCCATGTGGCAAATACCCGTTGAGGTCGTGTGACGTCGATCTTGGTGTCACGCTAACGCCAAACGAAAGTCAAATTTTTACCGTTGGCGCATGAATTACGCGCCAACGTAAAAATTTTGAATTACCGTCGTCGTTGACGCCAGACTCGAGCTTCAGCCCAGCGAGACTTGCCCTTGGCTCTCCCGGGCTGGTGGGACCCACCACGAAATCTGCTGCTGCCGAGGTGTCTTGGGCTCGCCAGGACTGCCTTTTCCCAGTTTGGGTCTGCACTGGAGATGCTTTTAGGTTTAGGCCCTGGGTTGTGGCCCTTGTTTCTTTTGGCGAGGGCCGGCGCATCTAGAAGTAGCATTCTCAAACACCCTCATCAGTGTGGATTGTGACATTACAACCATCCTTGCTGCAACTCTTTTTATCTTTCTAGTTTTAATTTTTAAAACTTCATTTATTTTATTTTAATTTTATCAAGTCAAGAGCTTTCATTCATACTGAAAACATCAACAATACAACCAGAGATCATGGCCTCCCTAGGTGCTACAAAGTAACCTCGTTAAAACCTTACCATAAAAACCCCAGTGGAGGAAATCCAAACTTCATTTATTTTTTGAAATACAAAGTTTACTTAGTTTTTTTTTCATTTAACTTTTATTCATCCAGTATCAAAATTTAGTGAAAAATCTAACAAATAATAAACACTGCACTGCTTCCTTTTTGGTTTTGGTGGTAATTATTAACATTGCATTAAAAGGTTTGTTTGTTTGTTTTTATTATTATTTTTTGAATGACCATAAAGAGACACTGTACGTAAGTACCCTCGTTATGGTTTGTGTCAACAAAAGATGCAGAGGCTAAGGACAGCACAGTACACCCTCTTTTTAGGTTATGCCGAAAGAAGGTGGGTACGTACACGATCCTATTAACTAGCAGTAATGGAGATAAGAAATTAATATGAGCACTGAAACGCCACATAGAGGAGCTCGGCCTAACCACCGCCTCATTACTCAACTGGACTCACAATTACAGTGCCCCCCACCCCAACCCTGGCCGCTTCTCCTATATAAGAAGCCCATAACTCTTCTCCAAATGCACTGCGCAGCCTTCAACCTCTGGTTCTGGCACTCCTTATTTACAATTGAGGAGCCTAAAACAGTTTGACATGTGTGTGGAAGTTTATTTTTTATGAATTATTGTTGTGCATATGTCAAATCATAATTTGCTGGCGAATAAGGCAGAATCCAAACTAGAATTTACATTATGTTGTATATATGTATGTTATATTCTTTGTTAATATGATCATAATAACAGCTTCCAATGCCATGCATATGGCTAGCTGATTGATCGGTAAAGATAGTTAAGCTTTTAGCCTGAAAACTTGGTTACTTAATTAATAAACTATAAGTATTACTTCGTCAAAAATAATGAACGTAGGATTTGATGATCTCGTCATTTTTCTTTGTATATAGAATGTGGAAGTTGAAGATAGCCGAAGGTGGACCTTGGTTGACTACCGTAAACAATCACGTAGGTCGACAACATTGGGAGTTTGATCCAGATGCCGGAACACAGGAAGAACGAGAAGAAGTCGAAAGGGTTCGTGAGAATTTTAAGAAAAACCGGTTTCGAATCAAACAAAGTGCTGATCTTTTGATGAGATTGCAGGTGTGTATGATGAAACCTTATCAGACTATCTATATATTAATAACTGAATCTAAATGAGAGACAGAGATCCAATTACCACAACGATTACGATACGTAGTTCTTTCAACATGTATGTTATGATCATATGGTTAATATTTGAGCATTTTCTTTCTTGATAAATATTCAACTTAATTTTTCACATTAGATTTTGTGAAGTTCAAGATTTTTTTTATTTTAGTAGCACTGGTTATTATCTGAACTTTTTTACCAACTGATCTGACGTAACATGACAGTCTTTTACTGATTGTAACGAAATGAACAACTACATATTAATCTTTGATGCGGAATTTAAACTCACAGCTTAGGAAGGAAAACCACTGTGGACCCATACCAGCTCCAGTGAAGGTGGAGGAAACGGAGGAGATAACAGAAAAAGCAATGACAACTACACTGAGAAGGGCTCTTTGCTTCTTTTCTTCCATTCAAACCCATGACGGTCATTGGGCTGTTGAATCTGCTGGTCCCTTGTTTTTCCTTCCACCTACGGTAATAGATCTCTCTTCTGTTGTACGTAACAAATTCATGTACATGCATATAGTTTCAAGTGTTAACTAGTTCGTAAGTTAATACGGTGCTAACTACTCGTGTAGCCCACTCTACAATGCCAACTCTCATGATCAAAACTGTTCTTCTTCTTTTTTATATCATTGTTCAAGGAAAATCTCTACAAATAATTAGCCAAATCGAAAATCGTTTAACCATTTGATTATTATCGTGAAATTTTTCATTGTTTATAATAGGTTGTCTGTTTATTTGATCATAGTTAGATGACTAAAATCTTTTCTAATTTGGATACATTTTTGCAAGGGTGCTGTTTAAATGTTGATCTAAAAATAAGCAGTTTTGATCATATGATGACATTATACAGTGGACCTAAACGAATGTTTAGCGCTATATGGGCTCTACAAAAATGTCCCTTAACTTAAAAAATAAAATAAAAGGACATCATTGAGATAATTAATACATCCATTTATGCACTCACGCAGATAATAGCATTGTACGTGACTGGATCGCTTAATGCAGTTTTAGGACAACAACACCAGAAGGAAATGATTCGCTACTTATACAATCATCAGGTACTTATTAATTTCATCTATGACTAGTCATTTGCATAAGAAAATTTGTTTTTAACGAAAAATTTGGGCAGAATGAAGATGGAGGTTGGGGGCTGCACATAGAAGGTCAAAGCACAATATTTGGGTCAACGCAAAACTACGTTGCCTTAAGGCTGCTTGGAGAGGGTCCTGATGATGGTGAAGACACGGCTATGGCTAGAGCCAGAAAATGGATTCTTGACCATGGTGGTGCAGAGGGAATCCCTTCTTGGGGAAAGTTTCTTCTTTCTGTACGTACACATCAATTTTCTACAGAAAATTTGGAGATGCAATCCTTCTAGTTTCTTTTCTCCAATCTAATCAATAATGTTAGGTCACAAGTCTAACCAACTTTTGATTCTTTGGAGAGCAAAACTTGCCATTTTGGACTTTTGATTTTTCACAAAATGTCACATTTTGTGAAAATGGAGACAGTAGATCCGGACTCCAAATATATGATCGACTCATAATATTGAAACTATTTTTTGTCCAAATGAAATTATCACTCTCACATAATTAAATGGCCAAACTATACCACAAAATAATTTTTGTTAAGATTTATGTAACCGAAAGCATGTATTTTTCATATAAGTACACAATATTTTATCAATTATGTTACAAAAGTTGAAAGCTTTACCAAATGCATATGCATGCGTGATATAGGTGCTAGGTGTGTACGAGTATTCAGGCTGCAATCCTACGCCGCCTGAGTTATGGCTTCTACCAAAAACATCTCCCATCCATCCAGGTTGGTCATGAAACTTACACATCTTTTGTTTTGAAGCTGCTGCTAAAGTATATAAATATATATAAGATGAGAATTCTTGGTTACTCTAACTCTTTCAGTAAATTCAAAGCGAGCTACTACTGGAAACAAGTCTGTTGAATGCGCAAGTAGTGGTGAGATATTAAAGTGGTTCAAACAGTTAGCATAGTATGCGTGCGTACGAGTCCAGCAGGTGAAACACATGCAGAATTAGAGCACAAATAATAGTGCAGAAACCGCTTAAGTGCTTAGAAGTTAGGTTTCTACCCTCTAAAGCCAAGACCTGAGAATTAAAACTTAAACTCCTATCCCTAAATGAAAGTACTCTGACATTTTTAAAAGCACTAATACTCAAATGTTAAATAGTTCAAGTTTACAGTCTAACAACATAAACATATCGTACTAACATGAGAATACTTCCCAATATAACAACTATTCTCTCATTTGGACATACGTCCACATATTATTATTGTGTGGACTTCATTATAAATAGAGAGGAAAGTAGATAGGGGTAGTAGAAAATTACATGACATCTGCACGACGTCCATGTAAGAGAAAATCTGACCAGTTATATATTATTCTTTTTTAAAATAGAAAACAATGATAATATAATTATGAACACAGGAAAAATGTTGGGCCTTGCCCGGACTGTTTCCATGCCAATGTCATACTTATATGGCAAGAAGTCTGTTGGTCCAATTACTGAATTGGTTCGATCACTAAGACAAGAGCTCTACACTATGCCTTACCATGAAATAAACTGGGCTAAAGCCCGGAACAAGGTTGCCAAGGTACATTACTTCATGGTTTCATACATAAACAGAAAAAAAAAACATATATATATATATAGTAAACTTGTTTATATAATAAATAAAGTGTTTAATCCAATCCTATTTGATCAGGAGGATCAGTGCTATCCAACTCCCCTGGTGCAAGATATTCTATGGGGATTTCTTTACCATGTTGCTGAACCACTTCTCAGTCGTTGGCCATTTTCTAGCTTGAGAGAGAAGGCGCTGAAAGCTGCAATTGAGCACGTACATTATGAGGACGAGAATAGTGGATATTTTGCCATTGGAAATCTCCCAAAGGTATGTGTAACATAATTAATTTGGTTTCTAATCATTCATTAGCTAGCAAGTCAGTACCACTAAACTAAAAGCTAGTTGATGTTTTAGTTGAAGGTTAATTTTTATTTATTTATTTATTTTATTTTATTTTTTGTGGTTAGTATATGAGATTTTCTGTAACAAGATTTTAAAAATTGAATGTTATATTTTTTTTCTTTTTCCTTTTCTGAGGTGAGAAAGAGAGTTCTCTTCATTAATTAATAGCATAATTCAATTGCAGGCATTGTCTATGATTGCTTGTTGGGTTGAGGATCCAAATTCAGAAGCTTACAAACTTCATCTAGCAAGAATACCAGATTTTTTTTGGGTTGCTGAAGATGGCTTGAAAATTCAGGTAATTATACTATACATGAGTTGGTTCGCACAATCTGCCCACCAAACCCACAACCGGACCGTATTACCCAAGCAGTTTGGTACGGTTCCCAGTTTGGTCTAAAATGAAGTATGTAGCTGAACCGAATTGGTCGGTTTGATATCAGATAAGCTGAGCCGATTTTTTTTCTATTACATATTTTTATAATTTAATCACTAAAATCCTAGAAGTGAGACGATGCAATATAGCGGGTGGCTGAACTACGGAGCATATGAGTGAGAAAGGAGATTAGGGTGGAGGAATGTAAAGGCTCTCAGACTATGAGTGAGAAAGGAGATTAGGGTGGAGGAACGTAAAGGCTCAGACTATGAGTGAGGAGGAGATGGAGAGAGTCATAGGTACGTTGTATAATTGAAATTTATGCACATTTTTTATAAATTGAAAATAGGTATATTATTTAGAAGGAAAAAAATAAGTTCATTATACTAGGTACATTGTTTTACTATATATACATTATTAGAGAAAAAAAAAGGTACATTATTTAGAGAAAAAAAATAGGTTCATTATACTAGGTAAATTGTTTTACTAGGTACAACATTTGGAGAAAAAATAGGTTCATTAAAAAAAATGTTTTAAAAACAAAACAATAAATAGATTATCAAATTATTTTTCAACATAATTAGAATGTACACTATTATTCATAAAACTATAATAAAAAAGAATACTTGTTGTATAATTCATAAAAAGAAAACAACATTAATTCCTAAATTTAATATTGAATTTAAATTATTAATACTTTAAATAGATTACTAGTAAACACAATGAATTCAAAAATAGATTACTAGTCGTAATTTCTAATACTTTAATGTGGAATTTAATATTTAATTTCAAATAAGTTTTTAAATTAGTTCCTACATCCATTACAACTATTTGGATATATTTCCAAATTCAACGGGTGTCATTAGTCACACCCCCATAACACATTAACTTATAAATAGGGGTGGTTTTGGAATCCAAAAAATACAATAAATCAGATTTTAAGTTATATTAGGTAACTTGCTTAGTTAGATCCTAGTCATCGGGTATTATTTGAAAAAATTGGGTGTTTTAAATAGAAAACTAAAAGAAAGGGTTGTAGGTGATTTAAAATGAATTTTATGGGTCTAAGCTCTTTATATTATAAAAGGGTAAATCATGACCCATACTGGGTTGGATCGATTATATTATGTTCTTAAACAGTTCACTAATTTTGGTCAAAATTCGAACCAAGTTGACCTGTTCAGTCCAGTCACGTTGCTAGTTTTATGCCAAGCCTTCATATTGCTCATCTTCTATTCGTTACGACTAATTAGTTCTTAGTGCAAAACTAATGTGCATATATATATATATATATATATATATATAGTCCCCTTATATTGAGGGATCCCTCAAATAATTTTATTTGAGGGACGCCCTTTAGGGTACCATACAAATTTTTTTCTAATGATCCAAACCATCTATTTTTAAGGTCTTCATTCATAGATCGTCCTTACAAAAAATTAGACAAATCGGAAACCGTTTTGACATCCAATTGTGTTTTACAAATCAATGAACACGATGCTTCAAGAAAGTACTAAAATTTCTATAACTCAAATGAGTGGTCAAATGATATCGGATTCAAGTAATTTTTTGTAGAGATGATCTTTGAATGAGTATGTACAAAATAGACGGTTTGGATTAGTGGGGCCTACAAGAGGTGTCCCTCAAATAAGCTTATTTGAGGGATCTCTCAATGAAAACTATATATATATAGACTATAGTAATGTTCACTTGTCCAATGTAAACCTAAATCATAAATACAGATAAAAATTAACCCAATCAATAGTCTAAATTTAAGGGCATGACACAATTGTGAGTTGTATGAGCTATAGCCCAGCCCACAGCCCAAATTTCTTCACTTTTTTATTTTATTTTTTTATATGCAACTTTAGCCCACTTCTTAATCAATGCCTAACTCTCAGCCCAACCCCTCCAGCTCCATTCCAGTAGTTTTTCTACTTCCCAGGAGCATAGCTTGAGTTTAATGTAATTTGCATGATAAGAGAAGATTTTTCGATATACATATTAACATGTATGCATGTGTTTTGATAAATGAATTTCCCAATGGCCATTGCAATTTGTACCACGTTTTTTGACCACCTCTCTATACAGCTGGGTTCCATATGTATTGGTGGGGTCATCTAGTGATTAGTAATTGTGGTACACGTAACATTATTGTTTCCGAACATATACAATTAAACGTATGTTTTGTAATGATGCCACATATGCCTTTTTGTACTATGTATATATATAGGGCTTTGGCAGTCAAACGTGGGATGCAGCTTTGGCAATTCAAGCAATACTCTCTTGTAACTTAAACGAAGAGTTTGGGCCAACACTTCGGAAGGCACATGACTTCATCAAGGCTTCACAGGTTAAATGGTGATATATATATATATATATATATATATATATGCATATATAATACTTTTATATAATCAGTAAGTAATTAATCATACACGTATTTTGAATTAAGGTTAAAGACAATCCTTCTGGCAACTTCACTGCTATGTACCGACACATATCTAAAGGTGCATGGACATTCTCAATTCCAGATCATGGCTGGCAAGTCTCCGACTGCACTGCGGAAGGATTAAAGGTTTATAGAGTTTTTCTACTTTAAAGATGTCACTCTTGTAACATGGGAATTTTTATTGGCACTCCGAAAATCTAATGCACTTTGTTTGTGTTTGTATAAAAGATGGATGGGAAGTGCTGGATGATTAGTTTGGAGTGTCAATAATACCTCGTTATATACTTAATACTTTTCAACGTGGAGAATTTGTCAATTAAATAATGAACAATATTGAGTCATCATGCATCGAATTCTTTTCAATTACAGGCTGCACTCCTGCTCTCACAAATGTCACCAGATCTAGTTGGAGAGAAAATGGATACAGAATGTTTCTACAATGCAGTGAATGTCATTCTTTCTTTGCAAGTAAGGAAAAAACCAACTATGGTACACATCGAATTGCTAGCTAATTAAATGAATTTCCTTTCTTTAATTAATTTTTAATACAGAGCACCAATGGTGGTTTTACTGCATGGGAGCCTCAAAGTGCACCCCGTTGGGTGGAGGTAATTAATTTTAACCCTCCAAATGTATATATGCACAATAGCAATTTTGTAATTTTTTTTTTTTTTTAAATTTTATAATACAAGCGATATAAGGATGAACTTAGCAAGGCCATACAGTTCAACAATTTCTATTTCTTCTTTGCAGAAGTTCAACCCCATAGAATTCTTCGAAGATAGTCTTATCGAACGAGAGTACGATTCTTGAAAGAAAAAAAAAACTTCTGTTACACACAGGTACTCTCTAATTCCGCTTTTCTAACACTTGCAAATTAATGGGGCTTTAAATATTCCAGGTATGTAGAGTGCACATCATCAGCAGTTCAAGCTTTAGTGCTCTTCAGGAAATTGCATCCCAAGCATCGAAGCAAAGAAATAGACAGTTGCATATCAAGAGGAATTCGTTACATTGAAGACACACAAAACCCTGATGGTTCATGGTAATTTATTTTGTTTTAGACAACTTATTATTATAGCGAGGTATTTGAAACCGAAGATTGATAACACATGGACAAATTTAACATGGCCGCATTTCAATACTATATAATAATTTCTTAATTTTAGCGTAAAATAAATTAATTTTTCCAATTGTTTTCTAACACATAGAGGATAATTGGCATTTTAACAGGCTTGGACGTTGGGGTATCTGCTACACATATGGTACATGGTTTGCTACAGAGGCGTTAATAGCCTGTGGGAAGAACCACCACAATAGCCCCACAATTATGAGGAAAGCTTGTGAGTTTTTACTATCAAAGCAGCTAATTAATGGAGGATGGGGAGAGAGTTATCTTTCTAGCCAAACCAGGGTATGCAATGCAATGTACTTTCTTTCTCTTTGTCAATTATTATCCATCAATCCTAACATAATTAGGAACATAGAGATAATAGCCATGCCTTGACCAAAAACAAGATAAACGCCATGGAAATATCTTCATGTTGTTTATATGAGTAATTATAGTATAGCCGGCATTTTAGTATCATACAATAATTTCTTTCGTAATTGAATTTCTTATTTTTGATTCAATAACTTATCCATATATAGCCATAATAGATCACACGATATTATACATTCATCTCTCTTATTTTTCTTTCTTTCTTGAAAAAATAAAAACAGGTGTATACTAATCGAGAAGGCAACCGCGCTCATTTGGTCCAGACTGCTTGGGCCTTGTTAGCCCTCATTAATGCTGGACAGGTAAAATATTCGGTTGATTTAAAAGGATTTTTAAAATTTTTAGGGAAACGCTTGTTTAAGGAAGTAGTTTAAGGAGCTCATTGTTCTTGCCGTTCGTTCTGTATTATTTTTTTGAGTAAGGAATATACTGTTCAGCTTTTTGTAATGTATATTTGGTTTTTGTTGTTGTCATCAATTCAGGCCGACATAGATCCAACGCCCATCCATCGTGGAATGAAGTTATTGATCAATTCACAAATGGAGGATGGTGACTTCCCTGAACAGGTGATTCGTATAAACCTATTTTGTCCACAAGTTTCTTCTTTGTTGTGTATATTATATTTATATAAATATTTTGATATTATTTCATGTATCATTATAGGAAATTACTGGACTATTTATGAGGCATTGTATATTGCATTACGCAATATATCGAAATATCTTTCCGGTATGGGCTCTCGGAGAATATCGACGACGTGTTCTACTGCAGAAGTCTTGAAATGTCTGAGAAAAAGGAACATTCATACATCAAACAATGAAGTATATCTTCATCATGAATGTTTGATATCCGGGCTCCACAACTTTATAAGCTCTAAGCTTGAATGTATGGTATTCTGAAGGTGTAATTTATGTCTACCTTTCTTATACATACATATATATATATATATATATATATATGCACAATAAAGTTTTGAAGTGGTACTTTGATGTTTTCAAATGGTTGTAATTTGTGGCCCCATTATTGGTTTGATCATCAAGCCACATGTTATCTGTATGTTGAGATGATATTGACGCGTTCTTTTATCAGGGTTGGTCCATTGATTTTGGAGCCTTGGACTGAAATAAAAATTGAGACCTTTTATGTTCAATAGTTACCTTATTTTGAACAAAAAATTTAGTAAAAGTTTCAAACTTAAGTTTGTTAGTTTATGTAAAAGAGGCCCATTACATGAAAAGTTAAAAAAAATGTGTACAAAAAATTTATAATAAAACCAAATATGCATAAGTTACACACATAAAAGGCCTTTTTGCTACTATATCTCTTGGGTTAAAAGGTGTTACAGAAGACCCCATTTTTTTAAGGGGCCTTATGCCATTGCCTAGCCAGTACAACATGTGGGCCGGGCCTGTATTTTATAATTATTTAACATTTTGGGTAACATGTTCGAGTTTGGCCATAGAGAGCAATTTGAAATTTTCATGAAAGGCCACCTAATTAACCACCTTTGAAGAGAATGGAACTTTGGTCCAATACCACTTTAATTGACCACACACAACAACATAAAATTAGTACATTGGGTGCAAAAACAGATAGTGTACCATGAAAGACCAAATGTATCACTCCTTGGATTTGTTGGAAGGCAAACTGGTAGATAGGCTACTTCTTTTCGCTCCCGTGTAGTACTAGTAACGCACAACACCATAAAGCTAGTACATTGTGTGCATAACACAAGTAGTGTACTATGAAAGACCCAATATTGTATCACTCCTTTGGTTAATTGGAACGTAATAGTATACATAACGTGGAGAAAGCGATAAGTTACTTATTTTTGCTCCCATGTACCATAAAATTAGTACATTGTGTTCAAAAACAGGTAGTGTACCATGAAATGAAAGACCCAATGTATCACTCCTTGAGTGAGTTGGAAGGCGAAATAGTAAGCATAGTGGAGAAAGCAATAGATCATTTTTTGAAGAGCCATGTATTGCTTGCATGACCAAAAACATCATAAATCTAGTACACTGTGTCCAAAAGCAGGTAATGAAAGCATGAAATAGCCAATGTAACTCCATGGATGAGTTCGAAGACAAAATCTTATACATGTTATAACTCAGGTGGAAATATACACCTACATGTTCCTTAATCTATACTACTGCTTATTGGAGCATTGATATCAAGCCTGGCCTATAGCTTGTGCAGGCTGGACGATAACACTGGGCCCCCAAATATTTAGAGCCTCCAAATGTTTTTTTTGTCCAGCCCACTTTTACAAGAAAATTCAGGAGTTTATATAGAAAGAGGCTTTTGGACAAAAGAAAATGGGCCTCCTTGTTCTCTCTCTCTCTCTCTCTCTCTCTCTCTCTCTCTCTCTCTCTCTCTCTCTCTCTCTCTCTAACTAAGATGTTGAATCTAGAAAAATTAGGTGAATCCTTAATTTTGAACTTTTTAACCTAATGTCAATGTTTGTATTTTAAATCCTGATCTTTAGATTTAACCCTTAAGTTTTTCCCATAAAAATCCACCCTGAATGAGAAAATAATGTTGCTTTGTTCATAAATTTGTCAACAACGTTTTTGTTCTTTAAGAAAATCAGGGCCTTAACTTCACTCTCTGGACAGGGCTTCCAACATCAATGGACCGGCCGTGTGATTGATACGGTAGTAGAAAAATAGAAAAATCATACAATGGTACTCTATAGTAGTAGAAAGTTCAAGTTGAAGGGCATTTAATCAAAAAATCATAGGGCATTTAATCAAAAAATCATTCAACTGATCATGTCTATAAATTTTATGCTTTTCTCTAAAGTAAGTTTGCTAAACTTGGATTTGGGGTTTTGGATAATAATGTTAGATGTGTAGATGTCTAACCCATTAAAGTGTGGTCTTATAATCATCAAAGGATTCTAAGACTTTATATCAATTAGGAGTTCAAATACAACTAAACCTGTAGTTCTATTAAAGTTAGTGTTTTAAGGCTAATATAAGAGCTAGAAGGATTCCTATCTTAATTGTGGATTAGATGTTATAAACCTAATGCAATAAGGACTTCTTAAGAGTTTCTTGATGGGCAAGACTCTTAGGTAGATGCATATAAATACAAGTGCCCTTGCTCAACCGATCAAGCCAACCAACACAAAAGAATTCACCCCATCTAGAATAAGTGTATGAAGGGATCGGATTGAGGAGATGTGCTCTTGTATATTCTTGATGTGTGTTCTATCATGTGCAGTCACTAATAAAGTTTACATGTGTTATCAGAGCCTAGGCTGCATGTTTTAGAACCGAAAGTAATCATCCATCTCTTCTGCTACTTTGCAATTGGGCGGCACATTGCAAAGGCTTCTTTCTCCTTTTTGCTACCTCTGACCAAGTTTCCATATTTAAGGATTGGGGTATGATGTTTCTTGTTGAATATGAAATGATTGCATGAAGATTTCACTGCTTTTCGATTTGGCTTCATCTGCCTTATGGTTTGTGTTTTGTTTGAGGGAAAACATGTGGGCATGTTGTAAAGTATACCAAACCAGAAAGCTAAAACCTAAAACTGAAAGCTACATAAGCATGTATCGTTTTCTAATCTTTTGTTTCACTTTTTCAATATAAAGTCTTTATTATTCATGCTTGAAAGGCTATTGATCAAAGACTAAAAATCTCAATTGAAAGGCTATTGATCAAAGACTAAAAATCTCAATTGCATAAGCTAAGCAGGCCACAACGGCTTAGCTGTTACAAGAGTGGTTTTCATTCGACAATTTGGTCAATAATTGCATCTATACTAGTAGCCTTCTGTATTATTCTCCGTCCATAGATGGGAATTGTACATATTAATAACAATATGATGGAACAATCTGGATAGCAGACTGCATAGACTAGTAGGTCTTCTCTACATCCACAGATTGAATTTTCTTGCACAGGAAGTGATGTAGTACAGCCTGTATGTATTAGATTAAGCACTGAAACAATAGAACATAGAAGAATATAAGAGACCGAGGAGAAGAAATAGAGATCGAAAAGACGAGATAAAGGATAGAAACAGTAGAACAAGAAGAATATCAGAGATCAAGGAGAAGAAATACAGACCTAAGGGACGAAATCAGAGAGTTCTAGGAAAAGGTTTACTCAACATTCAAATCTGAATTTTAAAGAACTACATGGGGTTATTTATGGAAAACTAAAACCTAGACATAATAGGATAAAAATCCCTTGCTAAAAACAGAAATCCTAACCCAAATAAAATAGGAAACTTAAAACTAGAAAATCTGGAAATCTGGAAAAGTAGAAATCCTACTAGAATTGGGAAAACTAGAGAATCTAGGAAACTAACAAATACATTAGGCAACTAATAAATTTAGGTCATATGCGTCCTGCATCAGGAAGTTTGTGCAGTTTATTGTCTGGGATTTTGGAATATGGTAATTTACACCCACAGGTATAAATTAACGTATTTAAGTAAAGATTTTGAGGACAGTTTATCCATGTATATTCATGGTGGAGTGATTCAAAAGACAATATATGTGAATTAATAGGAATTTTCTCTCTATCCACAGATGTGAGAATTTAACCTACGAAAGAAATTCATATATTAACTCTTTTGGTGATCACTAAAAACATGTTTGATTCTCAACCCACAGGTGTGAATCAATAATGTACAGATATTTAAGCACTATGGGACAACTTATTCAGATATGTTTGTGTTTTAAAAACTTTTTCGGAATGTCACAATGAACCTTAACGCCATTAGGCGCATATACGGTTTTGTTTTGTCATATGGATATTGTAACATGATATATGTCCTATTTATCAGTTTTGATAAATCTCACATGTTTGAGTTGTTGATGATAATTTATTAATAGTGATCTTAATTTATCAGTTTTGATAAATCTCACATAAAAGTTGTTTTCATGACTCAAGGAAAGATAATTTTGTTGATCACATAAAGGGAAACATGAGCTATTTTGGAACTTTCTTGCTTGGCTATATTGTTTGTTGATGTATGGACATGTTTGAGACTTGGTTGTCTTTTGTATGCATTTAAGTGAATGTTTTGTAGCATCAATGCAACTTCACATGTAAAAGGATTGATCCGTAGGTGATTTGGATTAAACCATGTATAGTTGGACTGATTCACATGTCTAAAAGTATGAATTCGTATTTGATGGATTGAATCATGTAAAGTTGGATTAATTCATAAGGTTGTGTTCATCATAAAATAAATTGGCTGTTTTGTAAGGTCATGCAATATGAAGCTTAGATCATGTTTACGGATATTGTATTACTGTTATTTCTTAATTGAATGAGTTGTGTGGATCAAATTGCACTTCTAATTAAGGCTCACTAATTTTGTTTTGAATCAAAAGTGGCACATTGCAATATATAAGATACGAAAGATACGAAAGATTGATTGCTCAAAGTGTTTAAACTTGATAAAGTGATATTTTATATTTTACCTTTGTGATATGGTATTAATTATTTTGCATCTACATGGAACTTAATGTTGAATGTTTAGAATGCATAAGGATAACTAAATTTTGAGGTGTTTATTGTTAGTTGACAAATTTTCAATTTTGAACTACGCTAACGTGTCATCCATTAGGGTGAAGTTATAATTCGAATTAGCTAATGACAAAACTAGGCGAGAAGGATGATTTTCTATAATTTTTATATATGAAGAATAATGTCTCTAGTTTGTTTCCATGAATTTTTATGCTAATCCGACTTATAAATTAATTATGGTAAATTCTAAAGTAATCACATATCATTGCTGGAAATTTCTTGATAGTTTTGTGCATTTAGGCTAATACTGTGAAGTACATTAGGAGCACGCCTTGAGAGTTCTTTTACACCCTTTTGTCACAGTGTTTATAATCATAAGGTTATTGGTGCACTATATATTGAAGTGGCAAAGTAGTGAGTGTTTGCCCAAGTAGGAGAAGTGATGTAAAGTTTTGGGCTTCACACTCAATACCTTATTATTTTCTATTTTGATAAAGCTCATAAAGGTTTTGAAGCATACTTGGAACTGTTTTCTGGTTCGTGACGCATTGAAGTTTTACATCTTAAGTGTTGGTTTTATGCATCTATATGTTATGACTAATGTTTGGGTGATGGGCTGTTTGTTTTGGCTACTAAAGTTCTTACAATGTTTACAGTTTTTAGTTTGTATTGGTTAAAGAAAATTTAATTGATATTTAAAGTACATAGTGAATAAAGTTTAATGCATTCATTACAGTTTTGTTATTTCTCAACTAAAGACCAATATGCATGACATGTTATATGTTTTTCAAGATATGAGTTAGTAAAGTGCTATTTTGAGAAATAAATTGAAGGAAGTAAAGTTGAATCCTGAGGAAACGATTTCGGTGAAAATAATATGATTTGTTCTATGCTTATTTCTTGATACATTTTTGGTGCAAAACATGTGTTTGATGAGTGGGGGCATTCAATGATCTTCCTTGTTGCATACATTTAGTTTTTGATTGTTCATGATTAATCACTTAATGTTCCAGTTCTTCATTAAGGGTTTTAAGGCTAGTACAAACAAAGATTGTTTATGTGTTAATTGTTCTTGTTAATTCATATTTTCAGTTAACAGTGGTTAATCAATGACACTTTTACCTTTCATTGAATTTATGATTACTAATAAGCATTAAGGTTTTGTTTCAAGCTTGTAAGGTAGAAGGTAAATGAAAGGAAATTGCATTGGTTGATTGATATACTGTATGAGGTTATTCCCAAAAGTATTAATGGGAAATTTGATTCCATTTTGGTTATGCCATTCATTTTCTATATGCAAAATATTAGGGAGTTACAATAGTATTTCAGTTACAATATTTAATCCTACTAAGGATAGGAAATGGTTAGTTGTCAGTTACGTTGTTATTAGGCCACAACTCCATATTATATGTTTATAATAATAGCTTGCTGTAACTGTAGATTGTTCTCTACATACTTGTATATATATTTTGTATAATGATCATATGAATGGCAAAGGGAAAATAAGTTTCTATATGGTATCAGAGCTAATGGCTAACGCTGACTAGCGATCCTCCAATTGCCAACATTGAGAGTCGTTGGCGCTCCTCACTCCTCACTCATAAGGGTGTTTGTATGTATAGTGCTTTTTCCTCTCTTCTTCTCAAAGATGAATATGTTTTTTCTTTCCACCTTAGCTATAGCTGCACCTTTATTTTACCACCGCAACCCTTTCTTCTATTAGCTCGTTATTTTTGTGTCTCTGCTGCACCGTCTTCATTGCGGACCGT
This sequence comes from Prunus mume, assembly GCF_029339155.1. Classification (NCBI taxonomy): domain Eukaryota; kingdom Viridiplantae; phylum Streptophyta; class Magnoliopsida; order Rosales; family Rosaceae; genus Prunus; species Prunus mume. The sequence goes on from NC_142705.1 coordinate 16,350,655, forward strand.
CTCCTTCATTGAGCTCTCTCGTGGCAACCCACGGCAGCTCCATTTATCTCCCTTGGCCATGATGGCCAGATTTTTGTTTCCTCCGCGAGCCTCGTCACCGCTCACCAAGTCTTCTCCTCACCGGCTTTTATCTTTCTCATGTCATGCTATCCTGCCATTGTTGTTCTCTTACACAGCCGCTGCCTATCCCTATTTTGGCTCGCTAGCCCCTTGTTATCCATCAATGTTGGACCACTTCTCTCTGTTGAAATAGAGTAACAAACTTTTCCTTTCCCTTAGAGACCACACCTCTCTATCGTTGGTTTCTCCACTTGAAATCTTTATCCACTTCTTTGTCTCCATCGCGCCGTCTCTCTCGTCGAGCTATCTCTCTTCCCTCTGTGAGCCTTGTCAACGCTCGCCAAGCCTTATCCTAGTCTGCAATATTGGGTTTTCTCTCTCATGTATTTCTGATGGTTTCTCATCATGGTTTCCATACTTTCCCCTTGTTTGTTGATGCTACATGTCATCGCTCATCGAGCCGTCTCTCTTTCCTTTGTGAGCCTCGTCAACGCTCATCGAGCCTTTTCTACCGTGCTACACAGCCGATATTCCCTTTGCATAGCCCCTGTTTCTTCCTTGCCGACTTGGTATCGGCCACTCAAGCCCTATCACTGTGTTATTGCCTTGGTATCGACCTCTCACACTCTATCTATGCTCAACTTGTGTTTTCCTCCCCTCTTAAGCCCAATCTTTTTCTTTGATTTTACTGTTGGTCTCTGTCTTCTTCAATGCTCTCTTGCGCTGCCTTTCTTCTTCTCTGTTACTCGGGTATTGTCTTCTTTTCTTTATAATTTTTTTATGTAACTGAGGTATTCTCATATTATATGTTTATAATAATAGCTTGTTGTAACTGTAGATTGTTCTTTACATACTTGTATATATATTTTGTATAATGATCATATGAATGGCAAAGGGAAAATCAGTTGATACCATGAAGGAAGTTGAGGTTCCACCCCAAAACCAATTGGCAATGGGGGGAGTAGCCCAACTCCTTATAAGCCATTGCTAGGTTTCTCAATATTCCAATGTGGGACTCTTACCTTCACATTCTCACACAAAATCAATGAAAGCCGAGTTTTATTCTACTTAATTTCATTATTTTCTTGGAGACAGTTCAGTTATTTTGTTTACTACTGTTTGGTTCAATTCTTTTAATAAATTATGTGACTTCAGTTTTATGTTTATTATTCTTGACAAATGAATCTAGTTACATGTCATAATGCAGTATAGCTAGCTACAGTCACTGCATAAGACATGAATTCATACCAGAGTCATTAAGGAGAGATCTTGGTAATCTCTTAAGGGAGGACATATGAATGAAAGTGACCTTTTGTAAACACAAATTAAGTTCGGTCATAATCATTATGCATTCTAATATCTTGACGGAAGTCTCATGTGATCTTGAGAGCTAGTATGTGTAAATATAAAGACCTTGAAATATTGAAATGTTCAATAAGTCTTGATAGTTCCATGCTTGTTCTTTTGATTGACAGTGACTTGATTAGGAATTATAGTTGAATTGAATTCCATACGTCTTACAGTAATTGATATTGAGTTTTTGATGATCATTAGACCAAGTGGGAGAATGTTAGACGTGTAGATGTCTAACCCATTAAAGTGTGGTCTTATAATCATCAAAGGATTCTAAGACTTGATATCAATTAGGAGTTCAAATACAACTAAACCTGCAACTTTATTAAAGTTAGTGTTTTAAGGCTAATATAAGAGCTAGAAGGATTCCTATCTTAATTGTGGATTAGATGTTATAAACCTAACGCAATAAGGACTTCTTAAGAGTTTCTTGATGGGCAAGACTCTTAGGTAGATGTGTTGGGAAAGATGGCAAAAAATCAAAGAGCCAATTAATAAATATGGCACTCCCAGGATCTGACTTCTCCTAGCCATGTGTAAATAAAATGGGCAAAATTAACACTCTATCTTCCACTAAGAAAAATAATGGGAATACAATAATAATCACTCCAAACACCGGTGGATAAACTCTATCTTGGTTTTTCTCTCAAGAGGATTTTCTCTCTCACACAAGAGGCTTTCTTATCTCTCAAAACTATCTAAGTTTTGGTTTTCTAAGGGATGCATTGAACTAAAAGAAGGCAACTGCTTTTATAGCCAACATTTCTAGCTAATTGGTGGCCATACATGAGGGAGAGTTTTTCTCATTTTCTCTTCCATTCGTTTTCTTCAAATTTTCCTGTTCTTTCCTTCATTTTATTTTAATATTTATTTTCCTTCTTTTTCTCTCCTCCACTAACGAGGGAAACCCATCAATCTCCCCCTCCCGACTTAGGTGGAGGGCTCCAGTAGTCCAACTGCTCTTCTGCAAAATTTGTACTTGTCCTTAGGTAAGGACTTGGTCATCATATCTGAACTATTGTCATCAGTATGGATTTTCTCAAAATGTAATTGCTTAGACTCCAATACATCACGTATCCAATGATATCGCATATCAATGTGCTTCGACCTCTAGTGAAAATTCGGATTCTTGCTCAAGTGGATCGCACTCTGACTATCACAATGCAAAATGTATTTATGCTGCTCTTACCCTAATTCTTGTAGGAATCGCTTCATCCAGAGAATTTCTTTGCACTCTTCAGTAGTTGCAATAAACTCTGCCTCTGTAGTTGATAGAGCAACACATTTCTGTAACTTTGATTGCCACGAAATTGCTCCCCCTGAAAATGTAATCAGGTATCCTGAAGTAGATTTTCTGGAACCAAGATCTCCTGCCATGTTTGCATCTGTGTAGCCAATCAATGCAGGTTTTCTACCTCCAAATCACAAACTCATTTTGAAAGTACCCCTGAGATATCTGAGAATCCACTTCATAGTATTCCAATGCTCTCTGCCTGGTTTAGATAGGAATTTGCTTACAACGCCAACTGCGTGCGTTATGTCTGGCCTTGTGCAAATCATTGCATACATCAGACTACCAACAACTGAGGAATATGGCATCATAGCCATGTTTTCTTTTTCTTTCTCACATGTAGGACTCTGCTTTGAACTAAGCTTGAAGTGACTAGGAAATGGAGTAGAAATTGGTTTTGCTTTATTCATGTTAAACTGCTTTAGTACCTTCTCGATATAACTTTCTTGTGATAACCTCAACTTTCAATTTTTTCTATCACAGGATATACTCATACCGAGGATTCGTTTTGCGGGTCCTAAGTATTTCATAGCAAAAGACTTGTTCAACTCTTTCTTTAGCCTGCTAATCTTGTCAATGTTTTGCCCTATGATCAACATGTCATTGACATAGAGAAGAAGTATAATGAATTCACCATCATCAAATATTTTCACAAATACACAATGGTCTGAAGTAGTCCTCCGATATCTGTGTTCAATCATGAAGGAATCAAACTTCTTGTACCATTGTCGAGGTGCCTGCTTGAGTCCATATAAGCTCTTCTTTAGCCGACATACCAAATCTTCTTTTCCTTTGACTTTGAATCCTTCTAGCTTCTCCATGTAGATTTCTTCTTCAAGATCTCCGTGAAGAAAAGCTGTCGTCACATCTAGCTGTTCGATCTCGAGATTCAGGCTTGCAGCCAAATCGAGTACAACCCGTATGGATGACATCTTCACTATGGGTGAGAAAATCTCTTCAAAGTCAATTCCTTTCTTCTTACTGAAACATTTCACAACTAGCCTTGCCTTAAACCTGGGCTTAGAGTTGTTTTCTTCCGTCTTCAGTCGATACACCCATTTGTTCTTGAGTGCTATTCTACCTTTTGGTAGGTTCACTAGATCATAGGTGTGGTTCTCATGCAGAGATTGCATCTCTTCATGCATGGCTTTCAACCACTCATCTTGTTGATCATGAGCTAATGCTTCTTTATAGCATTCTGGTTCTCCCCCGTCTGTTAGGAGAACGTAATCATCTGAAGAATACCTACTCGAAGGTCTTCGTACCCTGGTCGATCTTCTTGGTTGGAATTCGGCTGCTGGCTCTTCATGGGCTTGTGCTTCTAGCCCCTCATCAACTACATCATCTACTATACCATCAGTTGTATGATCATCACTCATGTCATCATCAACTGGTTCATTTATAATAGGATCACTAGCTGGATCATCAGTATCATTGGATTCATCTTGCCCGTCATTGTTCTCCAATGGAGGAGGAACTGGATCTAAGTTAGCTGGATATTCTCTAGGATTATCAGGTTTATCACCTCTTCGAATGTCTTTAATGTTCTGATCTTCAAAGAAGACAACATCTCTACTTCTAATAATCTTTCTAGCTACAAGATCTCATAACCTATAACCGAATTCTTCATTCCCATATCCCAAAAAGATACATTCTTTCGACTTCGCGTCGAGCTTGGATCTCTCGTCTTTAGGAATATGAACAAAAGCTCTACAACCAAAAACTTTCAAATGATTGTAGGAAACGTCTTTTCCCTACCAAAACTTGTTCAGGGCATCAACATTCAAAGGTGCTGAAGGAGAAAGGTTGATTACATCAACCGCAGTCATCAGGGCTTCACCCCAAAAACTTTTGGCCAGCTTGGCATGAGATAACATTGTTCTTATTCTTTCAACAATTGTTCTGTTCATTCTCTCAGCTATGCCATTATGCTGAGGAGTCTTCGAAACAAATCGTTCATGCCTAATTCCATTACTTCTACAGTAGTTTCTAAACGCCCCCATATATTCTCCTCCATAATCAGTGAGAATACATTTCAAGCTTCTACCAGTCTCTTGTTCAACGCTAGCATGAAATTGCTTGAAAACTTCATATACTTAATCTTTTGTTCTAAGTGCGTAAGCCCATACATTTCTGAAATGATCGTCAATGAAGGTGACAAAATATTTTGCACCACCAAGAGTACTAATGGTCATAGGACCACAAACATCAGAGTACACAACATCTAATACATTGGGTTTTCTTTGTGCTTGACCATGTTAAAACGAAGCTCTATGCTTCTTTCCAGCCAAGCAGTGCGTGCATGATTTTAGAGGCATGCCTTTGTTCATCCCAGTCAATGCCTTTATTTTGGATAGAATTTGCAGCCCTTTCTCGCTCAGGTGACCGAGCCGTTTATGTCATAACTCGATCGAGTATTCTGCGAGAGCATTTACGTATCCATTACTGACTTTTGCATGTGTCATGTATAGGGTGTTCTCCTTCTTCCCTCGTACTAGGACAAAAGAGTTCTTGCTGAGTTTCCATTTCCCTTCAACAAAGACATTGGTGTATCCTTCATCGTCAAGTAATCCAATGGAGATTAGATTGAGATGCATATCTGGAACATGTCTCACATCCTTGAGGACCAAGTGACAACTTGTGTTGGTTTCAAAGGAAATATCTCCTCTTCCCACGATCTTGGACAATTTTTCATTTCTCATCCTCACATTACCAAAATCTTCATTGGTGTAAGATGTAAAGAAGTCCTTCCGTGAGGTAACATGAAATGATGCACCGGAATCCACCATCCAGCATGTATCTTGAGAGGAAAAATTAGCGAAGCCATCACCACATAGAATAATTACTTCATTTCCACCAGAGGTAGTTGCGGTCGTGTGCCTGGCATCACTCTTTTCGTTACCTCTATCTTGCTCTCGTTTCAACAACCTGCACTCTCTCTGCATTTGGCCTATCCAGCCACAATGGTAACATTCTAGGTCATTTCTTGTCTTGGACCTTCCTCTCCAGCCATCTCTTGACCTGCCTTTTGACTTGTCTCGCCTATGGAATTTTCTATTGTTAGTTCTCCACGATACTCTGAGACGAGGGCTTTTGACTCGGCCACTACACCTTGTTCTTTCCTCTTTGCTTCTTCATTGAACATGCTATCTTTAACTATGTCCAATGTAAGAACACCTTGAGGAGCTGAATTGCTTAAGGATACTACTAGTGTATCCCAGCTATCAGGCAAAAAGCTGAGTAACACTAGTGCCTGTAACTCATCATCAAGCATCATATATTCGTAAACAGGTTGACCAAACCTTGGAAGTCACTGAGGTGCTCGGTAACACTTTGACAATCTCTGTACTTAAGGTTTACCAACCACCGGATAACCGATGCTTTATTTTAAGCAGTCTTCTGCCTGTACATGGACGACAATTTTGTCTATAATTTGTATGCATCCGTCTCTTGTGCCACATGGTGGAACACACTTTGATCCACCCATTATCGGATTTGTCTGACGGCTTTTCTATTCATAATGCTCCATGCATCGTCTGACTTCCCTGCTGGTTTTTGTCCCAGCAATTGAAAGGGTTCATACAAATCCTTGCAGTAAAGGATGTCCTCCATTCTTGGCTTCCAAATTGAGTAATTGGATGCAGTCAATTTTAACATTGTTGCTGATGATGATGACGATGACTCCTCCATCTTAAATTACACAAGAATATAATTTTTGAGCCGAAACTCTGATACCACTTGCTGGGAAAAATGGCGAAAAATCAAAGGGCCAATAAATAAATATGGCACTACTAGGATCTGACTTCTCCCAGCCTTGTGTAAATAAAATGGGCAAAATTAACACTCTATCTTCCACTAAGAAAAATAATGGGAATACAATAATAATCACACCAAACACCGGTGGCTAAACTCTCTCTGGGTTTTTCTCTCAAGAGGATTTTCTCTCTCACACAAGAGGTTTTCTTATCTCTCAAAACTGTCTAAGTTTTGGTTTTCTAAGGGATGCATTGAACTGAAAGAAGGCAACTGCTTTTATAGCCAACATTCCTAACTAATTGGTGGCCATACATGAGGGAGAGTTTTCTCATTTTCTCTTCCATTCGTTTTCTTCAAATTTTCATGTCCTTTCCTTCATTTTATTTTAATATTTATTTTCCTTCTTTTTCTCTCCTCCACTAACGAGGGAAACCCATCAGGATGCATATAAATACAAGTGCCCCTGCTCAACCAATCACGCCAACCCACACAAAATAATTCACCCCATCTAGAATAAGTGTATGAAGGGATCGGATTGAGGAGATGTACTCTTGTATATTCTTGATGTGTGTTCTATCATGTGCAGTCACTAATATAGTTTACAAATAGAGCTCGTTGAACAATATCTGAAGGCGCTAATTGAAATAATACAGTGAGAGATATGGTGGGTTCATAGTAGATAAAGACTGGTTTTTTATTGTAAGAATAGATAATGCAACTGCTGTATTCTTCTTCTTTTTGTTCATTTTTCCCGTCTCAAATATAGATATTTGTAGGTAAATTTCTCTCAGTAGCAATTGTAGGTTCTCGGACAGATGAAGACGAAAAGGCTGAACGATGCATATGTCACTGAGTTTTAAGCTTTCATTACTTGTTCTAGCTGAGTAAATCTCTGCTAAATCAAAAGAGATCTACCATTTGTTGCACAGGAGGTTTTGAGTCCTCTTGATCAAGCAGAAGAGGCGCACATGTCCACGGGAGTTGGCCACACTTCACGAAGATGTAGAATGAGTTCTGACGTAGGTGAATTCATTGAATATCATCAGTTGATGAGCTACTGTTCAACAACAGTTCTCTGTCTCATCATCTCAGGTTTCTACTTGCCTGTTTTCTTTTCTTCACTACTTTCAAGCTGTCCGGTTTTAAGTTCTCTACTCGAGCAAATCCTCCGATATCTTGGCCTACTCGTAAGTTTGGTTGTAGTTCTCATCAACTATGTTGTGTTGTATTCTTCCTAGCTAGTGCCAAATCATGACAAACGTCAAATCTTGTTCGTACCAAAGAATCCAATCCCCTCCCCCCACTACAAGAAAAGGATAAGTGAAGATCAATCTTTGGTTTAGTAAAAATTCGGATGTCCCTCCTTTATTTTAGAAACTTTTATTTTTATATATTGGCGGGTTATTTAGAATTTTTAATATTTACCCCTTTCAAGCTACTCTTAAAGATTTTGTCACTCATTTCCATATTCTTCTCAATTCATTTATTCTGTGTTTGTGTAACTAATAAGTTTGAGACTTATTAAAACCTAAATTTCTGAGCTTATCATGCTGCCATCATTTCAATGTGATACCAAAATATTATTATAACTTTCCTCATGATTTATATATATATATGTGTGTGTGTTCGCGTCTTTGTCTATCTATAGATAGAGTTTTCATTAACGAATGCTTTAAAAGAATATTCACTATTATATCCAATATAAGGGCCCAAATTATAAAAATACCATATGTGAAATGGACTTTAGAAACACACCCAAAGTTCATTTACAACATAACAAAGAGGCCTTCAACTTCTTATAAATTACAAAACTGCCATCAATTTCTTAAAACAAGTCTAACTCCAAAAACTCATAAAAAAAAACCCAAAACACTCAATAGGGCATCAAAGTAATTTAATAATCAAAATTAAATTAAATAGAGTCAGCTTTTTTTTTTTTTTGGGTTTTTTGTTTTTGTTTTTTTGTTTATAGAAATTAAATGGTGTAGAGTTTAATTATATTTTTTTTGTACTAAGAATTGGTATATGACTAAATATCCCTACTTGTAAATAGGGTTGTGAAATCATATATAGCTTTGATTCTGTGTATCATCTTTTCCTCATTAATTGCTTGCGTGCCATCGATTGGGCATGAGATTGCAGCTGAATACGTGAATAATCTCGGGACGATGATAGATGCAGGTTTCCATTGACAGATGCTTTAAATAGGACTGAACTTGAGCAGATGCAGGTTTCAAAGTTGCGTATGAAGCTTGTACCCAAGTGGCTAGATCCTTGGCTGAAGCATATGACTTTTACATACCAGGCAAATATGGACCCCAAGAAAACACCAGTTAAGGATCATTTTATAGGAATATGAAGCACTAATTTCTCCCCTCTTCCTCCTGTCGTCTTCTAGTTTTCTAGATTCTTTTTTTCTTCATTAAACCAATTGTCAAACTGTTATTTGATTGTTAACATTTTTCAGCGACCATACAGTGGTTTGGTGTTATTTTTCGAAATAATCACGTCACGAGAAACAACAATGAGTATTTGAAACTGATATGTAATGTGCATACTTGTCAAAACTAGATTAATTTGGAAGAACATTGATACACACTGGGCAACAAGTAACTTGATCAAATAGCAGATACCATGTAGCTTCTGTAGTTTACACCTGAAGTCCACATGGTTGAAGGTGTTTATTCATATCACTTTATAAACCATACTGCTCAAGGAATCCACAAGAAGAACCATGTGAAAGACTGAAAGAGACATCAAAACTAAAAGAATGTACGTCGCTTAAATCGAAAAAAACAAACAAACAAAGAATTTAGCTTTAGAAGCATTGCAAACTGTTACTGTGTTACAGAGAAGTTTAGTGCTATGATGCAAAAACTTATTGTCCATTCAATAGTCACCAACTGCCATACATGCAAAAACTTCACGAACTCAGGAAATAGATATAGAAACAAACTTCAAACAAAATCCTCTAGACTAGACACATAAGAATATGTGACATTTCTAATGGTAGCTGCAGCAGAAATGGCGTGGTATATAATTTATTATGACATAAATGTTCTGCTGCTAGATAGACGTGTTGTCAGATTGCCGATCTGAATAATCGACCATGTCTGGATACATCGTCGTGATTGAGTCTGCGAACACAACATGCTAGAGATCTAGCAAAAGAACGTTAGCTGCAAGCGTCACCAGTTGGCATACACATTCACAAGCAGCAACCAGGGCACCTAATCAATCCGTTCTCGTTGCAATCGTGGCACTTCCTCAGTTCCCCTTCATCCTCATCAAACAGCTTTCGGCTTCCATTACAAGTTGGGCACGGTGTAAACCTTGCATCCCCACATCCCTCACAAACAAACCCAGTATCCCTCACTCGAAAGCCTCTCAAAAGCTTTCCCAATTCTCCATCCTCGTTGAGCTGCTTTACTTCCTCTGCTCCTCCCACAGACTTGCCTCTAACAAACACTTGTGGCAGACTCACTGCTTTGCCTCCAAAAGCATTTTGCAATTCCTTCTTGTACTCAGAATCCATTGAAATGTCCCTCTCATCTACTGCCACTCTAAATCCCCTAAATATCATCCTAACCGCGCAACAATCCTCGTAAGTCTTTCGAATTCCTCTCAAACTGGTGTAGTAGACCACAATTTTATCTTCAGTACCCGGAAGATGAAAACAAGCATTTGAAACTGAGGAATACGAAGGGGTACTATAAGTCAATGATCTTGCAACTTTGCCATTGTTGTTGTAGCCCAGTTGTCTAGAAGACAATGCTCTTCTGTAAGTTAAGACCACATTGGGGTCCATCTTCGACAACAGAGACTCCTCCGATAAATGCTTCCACAGAGGCTTCGAAGAAGACGAGGATGAGGATGAGGTAGGCATTGAGTCCTCCGCCTTTATTACTGAAGATCTCACTGATTTGAAAGAATCAAACGGTTTCTTCACAGACACATCAAAGCTTGAGTACCTGCGAGAACTGGCTTTGTTGGAAAACCCAATTGTGTGGTCAAAAATGGAGGAAATGGGCTGTTCTTCAGAGAAATGAGAATGGAAATCAGAGTCATTGAGGCCATCCATGAGTTCCCAAGTGTTGATGACAGAGTCAGGGGAAGATGAGGAGCGTTTTGGGGGGTAGGATTGATCAGGAGAATCCTGACCGTTCAGATTGAGGGTCTTGGGGGATGTGGGGTCAATGTGGAGGGAGCCATAGGTAGTGGAGGTGAGAGAAACGAGGTGGTGAGTGTCGCCTTTTCTGAGAGGTGGATGATGAACAAGAGGGGCTGAGATGGAGAGAGCTCTGCGAAATGAGGCTGGTGGTGGTAATGGTGGTGAGGAATTGGAAGAGTTTGAGGCAGATGAAGAGTTTGGGGTTGAAGAAGTAAGAGCAGTGGAAGAGGAGGGTTGTGAAGGTTGTTGTTGTGGGTTTTTGGTGAGAAGGGTGAGAGGTCTTGAAGACGAGCAGCCCATGAATGAAATCAAAAAAGGATTGAAAATTGTGAAATGAAGTGATTTGGGTTTTGGAATAATGCTCTCTCTCTCTCTCTCTCTCTCTCCACACACAGAAAGAGACTTTTTGGGTTGGCCTGTGTCTTGTTTATTTGGGAGGCTTCTCTGAGGGAATATGATTGCTTCTAGAGAGAGAGAGGAGGATTGTGGAGGTGGGTTTGGAAGCTTTTGGAGGATTGTGTAGATGAAAAGGAAGAGAGAGAGAGGAGAGAGAGTGTTGGGTGAGGAAGTGCTTTCAAGAAGGGGGGTTTGGGTGGGAAAGGGGAAGATGAAGAAATGAATGAGACATTGAGGAAAGCTGTAAATGAGCAGAAAACGCGGTTAGGCTTAGGAGTCTCTTTTTGAATAATTATTGATTGATAATTATTTGGTAATTATTCTTTTTAAGGCCAGTCCTAGTTCTACTAAATTTGGAATCGTTTGAGGTGTGTGTTTCACGACATCATTAAATTTGTAGAGTTTCAAGGTTCATTTGGCAGTAAAAATCTCTCTCCTGATTGGATTTTATTTGTCAACCAGTTTCTGCTTTAAAAAGGGTAAGGAAAACGTGTCAATCCCAAAATTTGTGCAAAATTACCATTTCCATTTTTCTTTTTCTTTTTTGGTCTAACCATTTCCAATTTTCTAAATAGGGTGGATTTTCTGTTTTCTATTATCATTTGAATTAATTATTTTCTTTTTGCTCATATTTTATCTTATTAGTGAGGTTATTCGTTTAAGAAAATTCATAAAATAAAAAAAGCTTTTACCTAATTTTGCTTGTCTTTTTATTCTTTTTCTTATTATATTCAAGCGATATTGTTTTAAATAGGAAAGTCATTTCCTTAAGCGGTAAATGGGAACAACATCATTAGCTAGGATAGGAGTTTAAAATTGTAGGACATCAATACTTTATAACTTATAGCTGGCTCAATAGAGATACTTATAGCTAGCAGGTCTAGGCAGGGGGTGTAGGGGGATTATGTGGCAGCTTGGCCTTAATGATGGAGGCTGTGGCTATAAGATTAGTTTTGCTTGCTTGCCTCAAGTGTGCGGCTGTTGTGTGTTGAAGTTGAATCTGATTCGGTGCAAATGATTCAAATGCTCAGAGGTGAGCATCACGTAGATGTTGCAGTGGAAGCTATTGTTTTTTACATTAACATGCTTGCTGGTAAGCTCCACAAGTCGTTTTTATAGCTACTCCCTATCAGTGTAATAAAGCAGTGCATGAGGTTGCAGCCTTTGTGTCCAGGGTAGGAGGTAACCACGTCTGGGACCAAGTGTGGCCTAAGTAGATTTTTGATATTTTGGCTAATGATGTAAACCTTTCTATTCGTCTTTAATAAAACTCTCTTCGTTTAGGAAAAAAAAAATTACTTTATAACTTAATCTTTCTAATCCCCACAAAATGACAAAATCCTTCAATTTTACATCCATTTCTTACTTCACCCGTACATCCGTGAGTTATCCAATCTAATTTAATATTGGGCACCAAACACGCCAAAGTTCCATGTACAAAAGAGAAAAACGAGTCAGTTCATGTACCACTCTCGACTCATTGATGCGGCCAAAGTCGGCACACACAATAAGTGATCATGGGACCTTGTAACAAAGTGTAGATGTCACTAGATCAAATTACTATTGATCCTTCAACAGTAATTCTATGATTTAACTTTTAAACCATTTCCCCTTTATTTTGCTAATAATCCACCAGAGCTACAAGCCTAACGATCCCATACCACATGAAAACTATATTTTCCATTATACTTCCAAAAGGAAAAACGATCAATAAAATGAAAAGACACGTCCTAGTTAGTTGATGAATTCGTAGTTTATTCTCAAATAAAATGCTTTCAATGAAAGCAGAAAACTTGAATTGCAAGCACATTCACTTCCACATTTATATTTTAGTTTGGTTATTGGATGTAGGTAGATTTAGTTTGTTAAATTATATGTTATTTAAGTGTGTATCTTGTTGTAGGTCGATCGACCAACTTAGAAGCACTATTATTTAACAAAATAATCACCCAAATTGAACGGCCTGAACCACCCCACCAATTATTTAAACCAATCGAAAAATATAAATAATTGTAGATACAAGAATGAGAAGAATTGACAAACGGATCATGGTCATGGGGTCATGGCCATGGCCAAGCTTGTTTCTTTGGCTTGAAATAATTAAAGAAGGAAAATATTAGGCTCCTTTTTTGAAAGTATGAACTTCTACTTTTTTGTCAATCATAGTTTGACACATGTGTAGAGATTTTTTTGTGTGTTTTCAGTGAATATTTGCATAAAGTAGGACTGCCGCCTTTCATGAAATGAGAGAAGCAGTGTCCATTAGATGTCATTTTTAATTTTCTGTTGAAAGGTGTAGACTCTGTAGGACATTCTTATCTTATCACTCTGTTTCTTAATACCTACACTCAAACCCCTCATATATGATATATCCATTTGTTGTAATTGATAATTTTTCTGGTTTTTAGCATTTGTTTGTCAAATTAATTTCTACATAGTTAATTTATATCTGTAATTATATTCTATATATGCCCACAAAATACATTTTCTTCCAAGTTCCCATGATCCTGGAAGAAAATGTATTTTATAGCTCATGCCCATGAAGCTCTAGGGCTAACTTGTAGCAACATCAATTATGCAAATTGTACATGGTTGGTGAACCCTTTAATAATTTGTGAATTGATGAACGCCAAATTTGTTGACTTGATGAAAAAGCCAATATGCCTGCCTCAGGCAATAATTTGAGCAACACTCAATGGCAGCCAAAGGGTGAAATTCTACCAAGCAATCAAAAGGTGAAGATTCAAATGCTACAAATTGAGCATGGGTTTGTTTAACTTCGGAAATCTCTGCTATCTGTTCTACCTGGAAGAGGGCTGAGGAATTTAATAATGAATCAAGTAAATGACAGTTTCCATCAATTTAGAAGCAGATTGAAATGGACATATGATAAATGTGCAGGACCACCATTCACAAATCCAGCCCTAATTCCACCCAGGCAAGACCCCAACTCCATTGTTCCCATGTGGGTTGGGCTGCCAAGGTCATTGTCTTCCCTAACTTTATTGGTATGTTATGCCTTATCTAATTCCAAGGCACGGAGCCAACCAGGTTTAGCCTAGTAGAAAAGGGACTCGACTTGAAGACTAATAATCTCAGGTTCGAATCCCCAAGGCATCATAGTAGTGTGTGACCGAGAAACACCCCCCCTCTCATGTTTGAATTCCTATGGCATTATAGTAGCGTGTGTGAGAACCCCCCTTCTTTTTCTATTTCTAATTTAGACCATCGCTTATACTAAAAAAATTGCAGGCATGGTAATTAAATTATACACCCTGAGAGAAATCAGAAGCAAAGACATTTCACAAATTGTGTAACAGGGAAGGTTTGTTTTGCATGAACACCCCTACCAAACTAACCTAAGATGTCCTTGCCACCATTTTCTATTATTTTTATTTAAGTTACACATGCAACCTTTAAAATCCTTAATTATAAATTTGAGTTTCATAAGACTGTTTTCGTTTTATTGAGTGTGTAACATGCATATGAACAAAAAGAAATGCAGATCTGCCCTTCTATACATGCATCCTCCGCTCAAGAAACTAGAACATATCTACTAGTCCTACACAGAACATCAAAGAATTACTGATGGTATCATAAGTAACTGATGGGGTTTGGGGAAAATGAAAATAAATGAACGCATCGACACCGAAATACTTACTATAACTCAGCACTGCTACGCGGCACGAGCAACCCCACACAAAGTTTTTTGGTCCAAAACAGGCACAGTCTGAACTCACTCTAAGGTGTAAGTTTGTAATTAGCAACCAGTACCTTGGGTGGGGGACTCATCATCACATAAGGGGTGATAATCAAATCAGATCGAATCAAACGAATTGTAAACTAAGATTAAGATCTCCTAGTTTCTAAACCTGTACCAAACTTAGATTAGAGAGGTCAAGCCACAAGAGGTAGACAAGGAAGGACCACTTTGAGTGCAAGTATAAACTGTAAAGTGCAGAAAATTTCACTTGATATTCACTATCAACCTAAATTTAAAAATAAAATAAGTCAAGTAGGCACCATAGTTTCCCAGTATTTCATTTTTTGACTTCCAAGCATCCAAATAGTACTATTTTTTTGGCAAAAATACCTCCCAGAAATTGTTGAATAGCTACCAAATTTGCGTAGCACCATTGTTTGAACTCAGGAAATTCGCTATACAAAGCTGCCCACCAGGAAAACTTGGTTTTAGAGTCAGACAACCAAAAATTTTAAGCAATGTTCCAACCAAAAATGAGAAAAATACAACTTTCCAGTACAAGGAAATCCCAACTATGATTTTTGTATTTAATATGAAACTGAAAATGTGAAAAATATAGCTTTCCAGTACAAAGAAAATCCCAACTATGATTTTGTATTTACTATGAAACAACATATCACAAATCCATTGAAAGATCTACTCACAGCATTCACAAAATAAAATCAAATGCAGCTTTGGATCTCCAGGTCATGCATCCACCATCCTTTCATCTTTATCCATGACCTCCAATCAGCTGCAGATGTACAGGAAAAAAAGAGTTGATGTTGCACAGAATTGACAGATTAAATGACCCAGTTACAATATGGAGAATTTGACTGTATGCAAAGGAAAAGAATTGAAATTTGTTAATGAAGTAACTAAATATATGAATTAGTTACTGCAACAAACAATGGAGATAAGGGAAATAGATCTGAAGGGGAGCATGGTAGCGACAAGACAAGGGCATATTTTGTATTTTATCAATTTTAGATGGGACTTGGTATTATGGTAAAATTGTATGCGACTTGGTGATTGGGCAGACAGAAGTCTAGAAGCAAAAGCACATGGCTCAGATTCAAGGGGTTAAAAGTGCAGATATTGATTTGAAGGTGCAAGAAGAAAAAGTTTAAAAATCTACAGTATGCTTGATAACGGAAAACACTGCAACAATTACATTTTTAACTCAACTTGCTGGAGAAACAGAAAAACCAAAAACAACCAATTATGAATGCCCCATCTCATTCAAAAAACAATTATCACTTTAGATCCTGAGTACCTTGGATTCTGATTTCATGAAAGATGAAAACAAACAATCAAAAACGCGCCCAATCTTTGTTACACTAATTGACTTAATGATGACATCAAAATATTCAGATCAGGAACATATTAAAGACAGATAATTAGCATTAGAGAACCAATTCATCCCAAAATAAAAGGCATGCCCAGCACAAGAATGGACTTAATGGGACTGTCCTAAATACTAAGCCCTTATCAACGATGTCCAAAATCTTCAGCAGAGCCTGAGTTCTGAGGATCCTCTAGCAATTAATTTTTTGAAAAAGTATTTTAACTTCAATAATAGCAATGAGTTTGCCGCAATCATTGCAGTCATCCTTTGAAGTGATAGCAAAATAGTAAAGTTCCGAAGAAAAATGCAAATTGCCAAAAGGTAGATGGGATTCAAATGAGTTTGCTAATGTGCACATAATTGATGGTTACCTAATTGTGACTTATCATTACCCTGGGTGAATAACAAACTGTTTTGTTTATTGTGACACACTAAATAGAAGAAATCATGGCCAGTGACAATCTTGAATTGAATGGTACCCAGGTAATTTGGATTTCTTTTGTACAAAACTTTGCCTGCTTTATGAAGAGATCATGTTTGCAGGAAATGTCAACAGAACTTTTACAATTCTACATATCTCCAATAGTAAAACGATATTGTTGGTCAATATTAATGAACTTTCTCAGACTCATACAACTCCCTTAGTAACCTAAAAGACTACAGGAAACTCACACACACACACACACACACACACCAGAACAAAAACAAAGCAATATGAGCATATTTCCGGAATTGAGCTTGATTTCGATGCTGGGCCTCACTACTGCCCCTTGTATGCCATTTTTTATAGTTCAGTCTTACCTTTGAGTAAACTTAATCTTAACAACCAAGTGTACTTTGTTATTTCCTGAATCACATGACATTGGCTGTTGCTCACAGGCCTTAATAAATTCGCCAACAACATGCTTGCTATGAAATAGCTTATAACCTCCAATTAGAATTAGGAGTACTAGAGCCTACACAAGTTGACGTAAGTTTTATTATGAATCATAATCAATGGAGAACAAGTAATCTCACAAGTTACTAAGATTTCTAATAATGAAATTCTAACAAGAGGTGTGATGTTTAAAAATCTAGGTATCATATCTTTCTTCTCTAACCAAAATTCTACCTTGGTACCCAATTCAATCCACACAAAATAGGATGTTCAGCAACCATGTTCAGTTAATAGAACCCAAATTCTATCCTTCCATCAACAAACAATCCAATCAACTCCAACTTGCCTAGGTACTATTCTTGTTTACAGTTCCCAGCATTCCAGACATCCATGACTTTTGATCATTTGTTGATTGGCTTAATAGTTATTATCCAAGCCACACCATTCCTCTTACACCTTTTTAAAACCCTGAAACCATACATCTTCTCCCCATCAAGCCCGAACCAGATCATAAGGTGGATTGGTTCAAACGGGGATAAGCATGAGTTCTTGCTTAGAGTGGTTTCTCTAGTAGAGACAATTAGTGATGTAACCCCTATTACAATTCAACATATGGATTATAGGAAATATCAATTGGCTAAGTTTGGTTTATAGGTTTGTAATCTCTGTTCAGAAAATCCTTTTGTACTTTTGTTTATGTTGCATTCTTATTTAATCATTAACCAGCGTTTAAACATAATCCAACAAACCCATCACGGGAAACAACCAGACAAACCTTCACACACACACAAAAACACATCTCAGATGGGTTGATTAGAAATCTACCAAAGCTATAACAAGCACAGAAATTTACAGAGACGAATAGATATGAGACAAATAAAGAGTAGACTCTAGAACAAACCAGAGCTTTGGACTGGTGAATTTGGCAGTAGAATCAGCCAACATGAAAAGCGCCAATATCTCCAGTTCTGATGGAACCGGCAACCTCATCAGCAACAGTCAAGCAAGACGAAACCCACCCGGTCACAGCCAACCACACCATCTTTGCCATCCAAAAGGTCGTGGCCCATGGCATAGCCATTGTTCGGGTCCTTGCTCTGGCTCCTTTCCTCAAGACTCAAAATTGTTTTGCAAGTTAAAACCCCATTTGAGAGAATCAAACTCAGCCCCCTTTCGGGGGAAAATAAATCACCAAAAATCAGAGACTGTAAAGTCAAATGAAACGAAAAATAGTTCATAACAAGGATTTTTTTGAGTTTTTCTATTTTTACCCCACACTTTTCTTTATTTACCTAATACTTAAATTATTAAGCTCTTAAATTTTATTATTGTGTAAAAAGACAAAAAAGGTCATCTAACTTAATATTTAACCCCAATACATCTATACACACACTTAACTCTAGTACATCTGTACACATTCTCCACACACCTCATCACCCTTCATATTAAGTTTTAGAAAAACAAACACTCCTCTACACCATATTAAGTTTTACTATTTCAATTTCTATATAATTTGACTATTTTCGTGGGAAAATTGCACGCCAACATAGCTATGAATAATAGCTCAAATAAATTAAATGGTGCAAGATTTACAATTAATTGCATCTCATCGAGCCCCAGGCAACGTTATGGTTGAGTCATAATTTGAAGATGTTTTGTTCTTACTTGAAGAAGAATCTGCTTCAGACAAATATTTAACACTAGGGAAACTGGGTTTTTGGGTTGAGGTAAGGGGCACTCATCAACTAACATTAGAATCATGGATGACATGGTTGGCTTGCCTTCATGAAGCTGTTGCACGCATAAAAGACTAACATGTATGTAATGCAAGAGTTTGGATAGAGTGTACGAGTCCCTTAAGCTACACATTTTATAACAGTGTTTTTATCTCAAGTAATGTGAGGTTGAGTTGTACTTAGAATGGTTACGGGAAAGATAGTGGGGGTGTAGGGTGTGAGGTTGATGAGTTTTTTTTTTTTTTTTTGTCTGCTGAGTGTTTATTTAGGGGTAGTTTGGGAAAATAGTAAGGTTTTCTTAGAAATTGTGAAAATTTGAATTAGAAGTTGTGGTAAACTTAGAATATGGGATGAACAAAAAGAAGCGTGAGATTTAAATAGAAAAACTCTTCTTTTTTTTTTTCTATCCAAAAAAAAAAATTTCTATTTTTAACTTAACAAAGAGAAAAAAGGACCCCTCCCTACTGTCACTTTTTTTTTAAATTTTTTTTAAAGAGAGATAAAAAGGATTTCTTTTAACTACATAAAACCCCAAATTATTATACATTTTAACCTTCTTCGTTAAAAAACAGTTAGTAAATCTGTTAAATGCTTATATGGCAATGGCGAATTTATATCGAGTTTCAATGTGTAATTTCTTCACACACACACAAAAAAGAAAAAAAAAGAAAAAGAAAGAAGAAGTGTAATTTCTTCTCATTCCAATATACCTCCAAGGTGATTTCAGAGTGCCTTTATGTCCGTATGATTGCCACAACACGATAATTCAAACAAAACGATCTTGTAACTGCAATGACTTTTCTTTTGTTGTGCTATTTGGTTCTTAGGTTTTTATCTGTGTCCACTTTGATTGTTTCAAGAGTTGTTTTCAAAGGAACAAACATGATGCACTACCTCTTAAACCACGCACAGAGTTAAATATTTTTTTTAAGCAACAAATGCAATCCATATCGACTATGTGCAACTCCAGCTATTGATTTTAATATTTTCTTAGGAACAAATGTAATGCATTACCATCGAGGAATTCATAATAATTTTATTTGAGGAACACCTTTAGGGTCTCTAACAATTTTTTTTTCAACATTCCAAATCGTCTATATTTCATTTCTTCATTCATAGATCATCTTTGCAAAAAATCATGCAAATTGAAATTATTAAGGCATCTAATTAGGACCAACAAAATAAACAAATATGGTACTTCAAGAAAAGACTATAATAACAACCATCGAATTGAGTGGTCAAATGGTTTCATATTCAAATGATTTTTTGCAAAGATGATCTTTGAGGCAATATCTAAAAAGTAGACATTCGGATTATTGAAATAAAATGGGTGGTGGGCTCTACAAGAGTATCCCTCAAATAAACTTATTTAAGGAATCCCTCAACTAAAGTGAGAGAGAGAGAGAGAGAGAGAGAACTATTGCATTAGCCCCATCAACTATTCATAGAGCTACAAAAATTTAAATTTACTAAACCTTTTAGTTGCGTAGAACTTCTCTTTCCAATGTTAAAAGAGTTCCCAAATTCAAAACTCCCCATTCCTCTATTAATAATATAAAAAAAATGAATTTATTTTCTTTTATGTGTGTGTATATATATACATTAAACCAATTGCCCTTTCTTGGACAAATTGGCCAAAATTTGCATTATTTTAGAAAAAGAAAAAATACAAATTCCAAAATTATTTAGAGCTTCTAATACTTTATAACATGTATACTAGTTGAATTAAAGATCAATCGTATTGAAATGTTTTTCTCGAGAGCATTAATTCCTCTGAGTCTCATATATGCTAAAATTGAAACCTAATATGAGAATATTTGTTTGTGAGAATTTTCTGTATATTCTTCTCCTTGTAGGAGGTCATATTTATAATACAATGGAGCTTTAGTGGCCAAGTAAATAATAAATTCATATTTCTATTTACAGTAGGAAATCATAAATTAAAGTAAATCAAATATAATTATAATGGGAATCCTTGGTGTTTAAGAAAAGAAAGTCAATGGTCCACAAGTCAAGCCAACACTCCCTCTCACGTTGGTGCATAGATGTTACCAATGCCCAACTAGTCCAGTGAATTGTGGAATGTCCTATTGGAAATTGCCTTTGTCAAAATATCCGCCAATTGATCATCAGACTTTACGAAAGGAAACTGAATCACTTTAGCTTCGAGCTTCTGTTTGATATAGTGTTGATCTACCTCAACATGTTTGGTGCGATCATGTTGAACTAGATTCTGCATTGGATAAAGCAACCACCTTTTATTTCTTGCTCCTCCATGTAACCAAAGTACCTCCCACAATTGTCAAGTAGCCAGATGTGGATTTCCTATACGTTATACTTCTTGCCCAATCTACATCTATGTAACCATTATTCAGATGACCATGTTTTGAGAACATAAGTCATTTTCTAGGTGTGAACTTCAAATATCTAAGTATCCGAAGAACTGCATTCATGTGGTCTTCACTTGAAGAAAGCATAAATTGACTAACGACACTCACTGCATAAGCAATGTCTGGCCGAGTATGAGACAAGTAGATCAATCTTCCCACTAACCTTTGGTATCTTTCTTTGTTAGTTGGAACTTTATCCGGGTATTCTCCAGGATGATGATTTCACTCGGAAAATGCATAAATTGACTAACGACACTCACCGCATAAGCAATGTTTGGCCGAGTATGAGACAAGTAGATCAATCTTCCCACTAACCTCTTAGTATCTTTCTTTGTTAGAACTTTATCTGGGTATTCTCCAAGATGATGATTCTGGACAATAAGAGTGTCTACAGGTTTGCAATCTAGCATTCGTGTGTATTGTCAACAAGTCCAAGACATATTTCCTTTGAGAGAGAAAAATGTCTTGTTGTGATCGGGCCACCTCAATCCCCAAGAAATATTTGAGTCCACCTAGATTTTTCATCTCAAATTCAATAGCCAAATAGTCTTGTAGTTGAGATATTTTGTGTTTTTCATTCTAGTAATAATCATGTCGTCAACATAGATTATTAAAGTTGTTACCTTCCCTTTTTGATATTTCAAGAACAGAGTATGATATAAGTTACTTTGTCTGAAACCATTGTTCTTCAATGCCATGGTGAACCATCCAAACCATGCATTGTTAGAAATATGCCCTTAAAGCCAACTAATTATGTGATAGTTAGAGTTAAGGACATCTTTGATAAATTTAAAAAAAAAACATATTATGTTATCAATGGGAGAAGAAATGCTGTTTTATACATTAAATCATCCTATATTATCTTTCAATATGTAGAACAACCATAGTCCAAGGAATACACAAGTGGATATATATGAGAGCTATGTAATGAGATTGCATATATGGAGACTTCTCATCATCCCTAAATCCTAAATATGTTCCTGGTTATAGGAATATTGATTGGGCATCAATATTCGCAAAGACCAGTACACACAGTATTGTCTCTATATGTAGGGAATGAGAAGGTCTTAAGTCATTAAGTGTGGAGACACATCGATATGTGTGTAGGTGCTTGTAGAAGAACAAGTACACTGAACGCGATCCAACACATGAGTTGCAGCATGGAAGTCTTTACTCACATGTCAAGCTGGAACTCATAAATTGCAATGGTGCAAACTAATCCTTAGATCTGAGGCATCATAGATGTTTTGTGGCTATGTTGTTCATCTTTGAGGGCACTATACGGTCATGCTGAATTAGACATAACTTAAAAGTGCTCATCAGGATTCTCAATAGAGTCATGGAAGAAATGAATGGACAACAAGGAATCTCTACTCTCAGTAAAAGAGAGAGAATACTCCAAGATATGATTGGTCAAATCTTTGCGCAAAGTAGTGGATAAGACTTGAAAGAAGAAGTCTTCAAATCTTACCAAGATAATCATATAAAAGGAATGATTCACATTAGGATATTGACAATCGGATTCCATGATCTAATAATGTGAATAAGGAGTAGTGACATAAGAGAAGGATTCAATTGCATGGTTATTCCAATTTGAATAGATTCTTTCACAATGTCTCATTTAGCTCGGATAACCTTGACTTGCTGCTAGGCGACAACCATGGTTTGCGGATGTCCTAAAATGTTTCAATTAACCTTTATTAATAGGAAGAATTTAATTGTGGAATTTAATTCATATATCATATATGAGGAGTTGAGTCAACCCACTACTTTGTTAAAGGGAACCTACGGATCTTGCATAGCCAAAGAATATGATTATAAGTACAAATGAGGAGACACAAGTTAATGATTGATAATTGTCAAAGTCAACAGTCAAAAGTCAACATGTTGACCTGAGTAATTGACCAAAGTCAAATAGTTCGACCGGGTCAATTAAATAAGACTATAATTATAATTTCAAATATTTGATTGGGCTTTTAAATATGATTTAAAAGGAAAATGACAAAATAGCTCAAAAGGCTATTGGGCCTAAAGGGATAAGTGGCATAAGAAGACATGACCCATGGACCAAATAGAGCCCCAAATACCCACCCAATTGCCTTTTGTGTTGTCCTATATAAGCTAAGTTGTTGGAGAAAACCTAACTAGGGTTTTTAGTTTTCCTACTTTGATCATCTTTGTATCTCATCTTCCATAAACCAAAAATTGGTCTAATCAAGAAGTAGAAAATCAAGAGAAACAAAATGTATTTCCAACAAAGGTGTTCATTCTTGAAAAATCAAGAAAAGGCCATCAAAGGTAGAAATCTATTCCCTTTTTCCTTTTTCTATTTGTGTTCAAAGAGAACTAGGCTAAGATACTTGGTTTAAAATGAAAAAGATTTAGCTCATCTAGTATAAACAAAATAAATCCACCATTTAGAATGTTTTTGTTGTATAGGTTATGGCTAAAGTTCATTTTCTATGCATCAGATGCATGTTTCTTTCATGCACGTGGTGACTGTTTCAGTCCATACAACAGCTTTCGTAATTTGTATACTGTTCCAGTCTGAGTAGCATTATATCCAAGATGAATGTTCATATACACCTCCCCCCATGAGTTCTCCATGTAGGAAAGCATTCTTTACATCAAATTGGTGTAGTGGTCGGTCCAAATTAGCTGCGGGAACAGTAAGAACTTTGACTGTGTTCAATTTTGCAACTGGTGCAAAGGTTTCTTCATAATCTACACCATAAGTTTGTGTGTACCCTTTCACCACAAGTCTTGCCTTTTATCACTTGATAAATCCATCATCGTTGTGTTTTATGGTAAACACCCATCTACATCCGACAATCTTTTTTTCTTGTGGTAAAGTTTCCAGTGTCCAACTCTGATTCTTCTCAAGAGCTTTCATCTCTTGCTTTATAGCTTGAACCCACATAGGATCATGCTTCAGCAACCTTAGTTGGGATATGAATAGCAAACAACTGATGCCTAAAAGCCTTGAGTGGTTCAGACAACTTCTTAGTGGATACATGATTCGCAATTGGAATACTTTAATGTCTTGCCAATATCAGGTGAATAATGGTTTGGTGGCTTTCCACGATTATGCCTGAAAGATAATTGGTATCCAATAGATTTATTCCTCTAAATTCACAAGTGTAGTAGGAGTAGTTATCTCAAGGATATTCTCAGGAGACTGGTTCATTGGTACTATAGAGTTAGAGGGGGTCTCCATCTCGTTGTTTTGTATGTCTGTAAGTGTGGGACTTGAATCAGAAACATATTTGCAGGGGTCAAATGGGTCAGGCGATTGATCCTTTTTTGGCAGAGAGTAATCTCGTGCTCCAGACTTGGGATGATCGATCGTCGGGTTTGGACAATTGATCGTTTCTATACATAGGCGAATTTCTTCGTTTTCCAAGTTGCTCCAATTCTGTTCTTCACTTCATATCTCCCCCTGAAGTGCAGAATTGGATGATAGGTCATGGAAGAACACCTCAGAATTCCAGAAATGTCACATCCAAAGTGACATAGGTACGTCGGGTAGAAGGGTGATAACAACGGTAATGTCACGCCCCAACCCTCGGATTTACAAAATCCTTGGGTTAAGACGTGATTCACACCTTAATTATAGCTAACTATGTGGAGTGTAAAATAATTATAATTATAATTTAATACTTACCAAAATAAAATATTAACACTTTTAAGAATAAGGATTCTCACATGTAACCTTTCTAATGAGTGGCATAACCTACAAAAACACAACGAAACACACATGGATCAAATTTGCTTCGTTGATTTTTGTGGAGATGAACGAAGGCTACATATCCAAAGATTCGGAGTATGAGTACCAAAACAGTGGGCAAGGGCCCGTGTTGCACAAGCACTTGTAAGAGAGTTTTAAAGGTCAATACACTAGAAGGTATGCGGTTGATCAGGTGAATTGCGATGACAATAGCAGCATCCCAATGATGGCGAGGAACATGAGCGCCAATCAAAAGTGCTCGGGCAGTTTTAAGAAGATGTCGATTCTTTTGTTCAGCAACATCATTTTGTTGTGGTGTCTGAGGACAAGTCATGTCTCGTGGATAATTCCATGTTGTTGGAAGTAAGTCTGAAAGTCATGATTGACAAATCCTCCACCATTATCTGAGCGCATTGAACTGTGTTTTCATTTGTTTGTGGAAGAACTGAAAACGAGGAAAACACTTCGTTTGTATTCTTCAGCAAATAAAGCTATGTCATCCGTGTACAATCATCTACTAATATGACAAACCACCAAATGCTAGAAGGAGCAGTGATAGGTGAAGGTCCCCAGACATTAGAGTGAATTAACATAAACAGAGTAATACACTGTTTGTACTCAATGGATATGGCACATGATGACTCTTGGTCAAAATACAAGTATCACATATGAAGTCGAAGTCTTTGAAACCTGAGAATAAATTTCGTATAAGATGCTTCATATAACTAAAGACAGATGTCCCAATCGACAGTGCCACAACCAAATTTGCTTTTGTTTGCTATTATAGGGATGCGCCACATAGTTAGTCATGCCGGAACTGAAATCATCTACATAATATAGCTCTACTCTCTTAGTACCACGACTAAAAATCTCCTTAGTGTGAATATCCTGAAACAAACAAAAACTATGGTAAATGAGTACACAACAATTCAAAAGTTCAGTAAGCTGACTAACAAACATCAATATATGGGATAAAGATAGAACAACTAAAGTATTAGATAGTACAATTCAAAAGTTCAGTAAGCTGACTAACAGGCATCAATTTATGGGATAAAGATAGAACAACTAAAGTATTAGATAGTGAGAGAGAGGATGAGAGTGCAACAATGTCAGCCCCTGTCACAGGATAAGTAACTTCATTGACGTTAGCAATACAAGTTCATCGGGGATGGGTAGTATTTAGAAAATAATCAGAATCAAATGTCATATGATCAGTTGCACCGAAATCAATTATCTAGCTCGTGGAATCACTTTTATTTGAAGTATGGAATCCATAACCAGTATCATTACTGGTCGTATCGCGTTGTGTTCGATCTTTGAGAGTAGCCTGCCATTTGGGGTAGCCATGCAATTTTAAATAGGTCTCATGAGTGTGTCTCGAATAACCACAATATGTGCAATCTCGTCCATGTGTTGGGGTTGTTAGTCGGGAAGTAATAATCTATGCAGCAGAAAATGCATAGGATACAAGTTTAGTAGGAATCCTGATCGGGATCTAAGCCCGAGTCAGGGTCAAAGTCGAAGTCAAAGTCAGGATCTAGGTCTTAATCGAGACAGATTAAGGGTCGGGGTATTCATCGGTGTTGGGTCGGGGTCGTTGTTGTCGTAGTTATGGTCGAGGTCGGGTTGTCAAAATAGGATCCTAATTCAGGATTAGGTTCGGGGTCATTCAAAATAGGATCCTAATTCATAATAACGGTTCGAGGTTAAAGTCTACATATGTAGGAGCTGAGCCACCTGGGCACTCAACTTAGCTATGGTTGGTTGAGAAGGAGAGAATGAGTCGGTGGTGCTTCTTGCACGAGGGTTGAAAAAATCATCAACGCCCATGGTGGCGGCGAGGGTTTGAAACTAGAGTCGGCAATTCATAGACTGCCGCTCTAATATATATGAAACCTAATATGCAAATATTTGTTTGTGGGAATTTTCTGTATATTCCTCTCCTTGTAAGAGGTCATATTTAAAATATAATGGAGCCTTAGTGGCCAAGTAAATAATAAATTCCTATTTTTATTTACAATAGGAAATCAGGAATTAAAGTAAATCAAATATAATTATAATGGGAATACTTGGTGTGTAAAGAAAGAAAATCAATGGTCCACAAGTCACGCCAACAATATCTTCCTCTATTTTTCTTCATGCATCCGTTGGAGCATTTTTTGTGTGGGTTATAATTGTTTTAGCCAGCAAGAATTTTCAAATAATGAGGTTTATGAGGTTCACTTGAATCAAATACTAATGCAGCTTGCCTCGATAAGAATCATATCGTAGTCGCTTCATTCAAGGTAGAGCTATGCATGAGAATCAATTTATATATGGGCTAGCCCAATGTTGGGAATTCAATTTGGTGCACGAGGCATAAATTTGGCAGATGCTTGTAGAAATTGTATCCAGGTAGGAAGCGAATAGCTTCTTAGGAGCTATAATTTGGTATGCAAGTTGCCTTGTAAAATACTCAAATACACATTTCTTTGGTGAAATTGACACATATAACAAGGCTTATTTGATGAATCCCACATTGGTTCAAAATCCTTTGGTGTTTAATAAGAAAGTTCATGTGTTGCTAATTAACTGAATTATGTTCTACAACATCTACAAGTCGATTATTGTATGCTCATGGAAAACAACAATTTGGTACATCAATCACAGATTTAGTTTATGGTGTAGTTCAGTGCACTAAGGACCTCTCTAGCGCTAATTGTAAGAAGTGGCTTGATACAGGGGTGGCATTTTAAACCGAAAAATTAGTGAACTTCTATATAAAACCATTAATGATATTTTCAAAACTTGGTAGACATGTGAGGTTATTACGGAAATAAAACATATGATTTGTTATTTATTTATGTTAATGTTATTTACATAATAAAATGATTCGTTGTTTTATTTGTAGATAACTTTAAACAATGGGGTTCTTTTACATGGTTTGTAGAAT
Organism: Prunus mume; assembly: GCF_029339155.1. Classification (NCBI taxonomy): domain Eukaryota; kingdom Viridiplantae; phylum Streptophyta; class Magnoliopsida; order Rosales; family Rosaceae; genus Prunus; species Prunus mume. Next base: position 16,378,434 of record NC_142705.1, read on the forward strand.
ATTGGTCAACCTACTTTAACTAATCCAATGAAAAAAAAATAATAGACTAGTAATCAATAAATACTCTGTTTAATTTGTTATGCAGATTCGAACTATGCTTACATGGTTAGAGTCAGCTAGTATGTTTAAGTATTTAAATATCATGTTATTGGGTGACCAAACAACCAAAGAAGTGTGCAATTAAACCAAGGTTATGCATGAGGCTCTTTATTCTTACTAATTTTCCATTCAAAAAGTGGTTGTCCTCAAATAGCCAACCAATTCATTCACATCTAAACCTTAGCTATATGGAGTTAACGAGGTCTAGCCCAGTGGAAAAGGGTCTTGACTTGCATATTAGAGGTCTCAGATTCGAACTCCCATGACATCATAGTTGTGTGTGTGAGAGAAATCCTCATTTCCTGTATTTAGACTATCGCTTGTACTCAAAAAATAAACCTAGCTTTATGGAGCATGACTTAACTACTTGTTTGTCATGCTCCGAAATCCCAAGAATACAACTCTTACTTATCAGAGCATTGTAACCCCAAGTTTCTTAAAATAAGTTAACCCTTTTGTTAGCATAAAATAATTTGGATCGGAATTTAGCCATTGACCAAACAAAAATAAAATTTGAGTTTAGTCGTGGAAAGATTTAAAACGAAACATGAAATTAAAATATTTTATTTAAAATGACCTACAAGGTTACAAGTAATTATGGACGTAACCTAAAGTACATTTATAAAATCAATAAGTTTAAATCATAACCTCAACAGACTATACAACATGTTCTCATGTTTCACAAACTCCAAGACAAAACAAAAAATTAAAATGAATTAATGACATGAGCTCCCAAAAAATATAAAGTTGGTGACTAGCCAAATTTGTAATGCAAGTTTTTCATTAGAGTATTCACAATTATGCTCTTTAATTTTTCATTAAAATGTAGCTAAAAACTTTCGAAAGCTATTTTAGGAGCTCTATTAAATTTGAAATCCAATCATACTATACTCCCTAGCTTAGGGAGTCATAAATACTACAATTGTTTTTTTAATTCAATATAAATGGTCCATCTTACTTTTTTTGTCACTGGGTTTTACATGAAAATTCAATTTGGTCCATTGAGAAAAAAATTTAGCCAAATTAGTCACCGGGTTTTCCTAAGTTCACAATTTATAGACATTCCGTTATCTTCACTTAAGTGCAGTTTTTATTTTCATTTTTTCAGGAATCACCTTCAGTCTTCTTCCTCTAACTGAACGAGTTATAGTATTTTGTGCTATTAGAGTTTAACATACTGAGGGAAATCTTGGGTTGAAATCGAAATTCTGAGGTATGAGGAAAATAAAAAAGCCGAACCAAATTAAAATGTAACCAACAACTTACCAATATATTTTAGTGCTTTATCACCTTGATTACATCTCCTTGCCATCCGAAGTCACAATACGGTTCTCACTCAATTAATTCAAGCTCAATATAGCATCCAATCTATGACCTTATACCTCACAATTCCTATTTCAACCCAAGATTTCTCCTAATTTGTTAAACTCTAATAGCACAAATATACCCTAACTCGTTGAGTTAGAGGAAGAAGATTGAACGTACTTTGTAAATAAAATTAAAAATTTAAAAAAAACTACACTTAACGGAAGATGACGAAATGTCTATAAATTGTAAAATTTGAGAAACATAATGACTAAATTGACTAATTTTTTTCTCAATGACCAAATTGAATTTTCGTGCAAAACCTAATGACCAAAAAGGTATTTAACCCTTAATTAAAAGTTTAAAAAATTCATAAAAGAAGCATCATTAAATTATAGAGAGCCATCACTAGGAGTTTTCTCTCTCTCCTCAGATTTAGGAGCTCCTAGAGGTCTCTCTATTTTAGGAGGTGGATATGGAGCATGGTTGGAATTGTATTTTTTCAATTCCTCCCTAAAATTTATCTAAATAGGTGGTTTAGAGAGCCCATTATGAATACTCTTATAGAATCAAAAGATAACATATTCATCGAATGACCTCAAGGTTGCAAATCAAAGTCCTTCGTACCATAGTACCTGCAAGATTTACACATAGAGGTAGGCATCACCAGGAGCAGATGCACGTTGGGACAAGAAGGGTTGCACGACCCCTTGGGATGCCGGAAATCTGGCTATGGACTCAATGAGTGACCCCTTTGACAATAGCAGAGCAACCCTTTGTGTGCACACAAGGTGCTCGATGAAAGTCCCTTGTGGGCTTGCCTTGCGCTTTGCTGCACATTGCCCAGCTGTTACACAAACACCAAATTTTTTTTAAAAAAAGTTAGGCCAAAGGACATCGTTTGGTCCAGGGCTCATTCAATTTTTTTTAATTCACTTGGCCTCAAAACTATGTCGTTTCGGATATGTCTTTTAAAAGAAAAACAAAACAAAAGATCATCCTCCCCCCTCCCATTTATCCAACTCCACAGCACATCGCCAAACCCTTTCATTCCCAAATTAATAACTCACAACCCTAGGTGCCCCAACCTCCACCACTACCTCTTTGCTAGCGCCGACCACCACCGCCTTGTGCCGTTGCCGTTTTTCTAAGACTGCTTGACCCGAGAATCCTGAATCCGTCATTGAGTATCACATACGTTCATATGCCCTTCTCCCTACTACTATATTGAGATTGCAGAGTTTATCTTAAACTAATAATAATGCATAACGAAAACTTTGCATTTAGTTTTCAATAAGACAAGGATGCTAAATCAAGTTTTTTGGGCCCAGTGTCATTACTTGATAATCGATCTATAAAGCCAACTACCCTTACAATAGATTAAATTATTCAACATAACTTGTAGGGTTAAGGTATCGAATTCCAAGTCCCACTGGCATGTGACCCTTCACCCTCAAGTTATCATAATAATGATCTTTGGATATCACATCGTACAAAGAAGATATCCATTACCAACAAAACTAGATATAGGGATGCCAAATAAAAACAATGTAGATTTTTCCATTCACTCATACATATCTATTTACTTCATACACACATAAGAATATAAGATTTGGCACGGAGGTCCACCAACAGTTCATCATACCTATACCCATCGTCGACACTGCCCTTAGTGACCGTTGTCTTCTCCGATCATTGACTCACCGGTGTTGAGTTCTTGTCACCCTTGACGAATGATGTAGCATTACCAATAATCCTGATTTAATTTGGATTTAGACCATTGTTTATTTGGTTTCTTGTTTGTTGTTTATTTCCAGTCTTATTATTTCGGATTAGTTTACTATTCCTAATATGAGGGAATTATTTTTCTGTTTTTCTATTGCTAGTAGGATTAGCATTACTTTCCTATTTCTCACAACGTTAGGTGATCAACCCCAGAGAGGCAAACACAAATTTAGGATGGGATGGCCCAAAACAACTCCCAACGCTTGTATAAGGAAGGCCAAATTTGACAAAAATTAACTCAATGCACTAAACGAATCAATTAGATGCCCATTGTGTTAACCCAACCCTTGACGACCGCCATAAGGAGGGACTCGCAACACTATTTGAGGGGGACTAGATATTAATCCTGTTCCAGCTTTTTTTTTTGGTCAACATCTAATGATCAAAAGTGAGACTGGACTAAAGTAGTCCAATCCCATGCTTTATCTTGCCCAACAAACAAGAAAAGAATTGCTTTTGGTGCACTTTTCATCAATCAGCTTTTTGCACTCCAACTAATGTTTGGTGACTAAAATTGAATATTGCAATGGAATTACGTTGCATTTAATTACATTACATTTTATTTTTAATATAATTGAATTAAATTAAATTTCTAGGTTAAAAATAAAATTTCTGCAATTAAATAAATAAAAATATGCAATAAAATAGATATAAAAAGTCATCATTTAATAAAATCCAAATCCGCAAAATTATAAATCACAAAAATACACTATAATATAACCATAACCTATTTGTGATATCCATGAATTTACTGAATTTACATATGCAACTAAAACATCAAAAAGTAGCAAGAGCAAAGTCCGTAGTTGAACTAATTCAATCATCTGACAAAATTATGCAACTCATTAGTCATGTGTCACTAATGTAATGAGTTGCCTTACAAATTCCATTAGAGCACTTTCAATAAAGAAAGATTTTCTACAACGTATTCCCACCACTCTTCTTCATCGATTCTACCATTTCTATCTGCTTCCGTGAATGTCCATGACATACACAAGAATGTCGTCACCAAGAAGCAAATACAAATAATCAACACCAAAACAGAGAAATTCATATTTAAACAAGAAGTAAAAAATAAAGAAAGAAGAGAAAATAATTACTTGTATAACAATAAGAGGATCAAAATTGGAGGAGCTGTTGCAATTGTTTGAGAGAAAAAGTGATTGTGTGATGAGGTCCAAGCTCAGGCAAGGCATCTTGGTCCGTGGGGTCACAGTACCCCTAGTTGAATTCTCTTTTTCATTTAGGGATTTACTACCCGCCTTTTGTAGTTGGGGGACCCTACTTACCCAAGGGTAGGGGCATGCTTTGTGCGACTCACCACCACCAAGGTGAACAGTCCAAGACTATCATGCATCACCTGAGAAGATTTCAATCAAGCAACCAATTACGAGAATGCCCTATTTAGTTACAAACTCACGTCACTAGGCTTGGCAATATTGGGTGTTATGCAATGCCCTGCTTAGTACCTTTTGGTTTTGATGGACCAGGCAAAAGCGTAAGCAAGTATAATAGATGAAGTAGAGTTTCTTATAGGGTTTACGATATATGCCAATTTGGTTTTTATAATGAAAGAGATTCTCAAGCATGTGAGTTTATTTTAGGAGTAAAATACATATACAGGTTTTTTTTTTTTTTTTTTTTTTGGGGCTGTTTTACTTATCATCTGATGTATTTGTTGTCCCTCACTGAAACCAGCTCGGTTACTACAAGCACTTGGAACATTCACAAAAGTCCCTGATTTGGTTTCACTCCATTATCCACCAGCATTTTTGAAAAAATCATCAATCCTTTTTCATTTTGCCCATCTTGTACATACCCTGTGATCAACGTAGTCCATGAGATGACATTCCTTTGCAGCATTTGAATAAAAAAACTCCTTCGCCCGCTTTAAATCCCCATTCTGAATGAAACCAGTAATCATTGTATTCCATGATGGCATGTCCCTTCCCGGCATGATTCAGACCTTACAAATGGAGTACGAGTTTGGTTTCATCTGAGAACCATAATGCATCTTCCATATTCGCTGTTGCAAAACCTTCAAATAGGAAACTCGGAGCTGTAGAAGGTAATTGGTTTTGGTCAATGAGAGCCGCAATGCACCATAAATGGCTTTTCTTTTCTATGTGCCGATACCTTAGTGAATCTAATTTACCCCCATATTCACTTCTTAGCTCTCCTCTATTTACTTTAATATTGCAAGAATCTTGCAGTAAATCATCCCAGTTCATATTGAACTTCTCTTCAATCAACTGAGCCTCAGTTCTGGCTTCTGACGCCTTTAAATTCCTATAAAGATTCTTATGAAGTTTTACAAACTCACTCCTGTACAACCACTTGTCAGTGCACATACCATGTTCCTTAATAAAGTCAAGGACCTCCATCACTCTCTCAAAGTAGCCACCGTGAAGACAGTTCAGTAGCAATTACTCATGTAGATCTCTGCTTACCACCAAATTTTCACTCTCCATATTCCTCTTAATGTTCCCCCACAAGATCGCATATAACAGATAGGTAAGTGTTTGCTTAGTGGGTTGAATTTTCATCTCTTGCATTCTTCTGTACGTCTTCAATGCATCATCCATCATTTTGGCCTTGCGGAAAAAGTTGATGGAAGAATTGAACTGGTAAACAACAGAAGGGATTTCCTTCTTCTCATCCACTGAAAAATTCATAAAGTCTGAATGAGAGATTCAACTGAAATACATTAATCTGTAACCATTATGATCACTTTCAATATTCACTTGTTCATAGAAGGCAATCTCTTTGAGACATAGAGGGTATGCTTTATGTTCCAATTATGCAGTAATTAATCAAAATCAGCTAGTTTATCAATCAATATGTTCTCAGAAGTTAAATGTTTCTGGGAACAGGCAAAATTATCGTACGACTTAACAAAATTGAGTAAATTTCACATCCCTAATACCGCAAGAAAGAAGCATGGGCAACCAAAAGTTTCGCAAAGCTATACGATTCTCAGTGAACAAAAGTTAGAAGTAATCCTTGAGAAGCCAAAAGAAAAACCATTAGACCTCTAATTATGGCCTAAAATTTTGAGAGAAGAATTATTCATGGAAAGGGTAAATAATTGGCAATAATTCCTTAAAAAAATGTCAAGATAAGAGCGCAGCACAGGAAACAATTACAACATTTCCATAGGTCACGCTAAGAACACAATACGTACCTTGTCACAATGGAACAATCAAGTTATCACTTGCAGTTGAAAAGGGACTATCCACCGCCAGGCTAGGAAAATATCGATAAACAGCAACCAACTCTAGGAAGCTGAAAAAGGAGGATGTTTTGTCAGAGTGAAGGGCCAAAATCATCATAAACAGACACATCCGGAGAAAAATATATGAAGAAAAATATCAAAACAAATAGCTGATGATCCTTTGTAGCATGCAAGATCACCCAAGTAGATCAAACATCGGTGGCATCATCTTCATTCCAGTATCCTTGTCCATAACAATTCTATTTTCAGAATCCTCAGAGAAATACCCCAGAGGCCAGAGGGAACCCATACTTTGCTCTCATCTTCACTATCAAATCATGATAAAATCCAGCTGCCTCTGAAAGGAATGTTTGAAACTGCAATCTTATTTTTGTAATCCGATCAGGCTGAGCAGGGCCCTTCACATCCTGAGATAAGTTTGAACCTGCATTGATAAAAATATGAAACAATCAAGGAGAGGATGAAGAACATAAAAAATAAAAAATAAAAAATAAAAATAAAAACGAAGAAACAAAGTTGTCCCACATCGATAAAAATCGCTCTAAGTAAACTCCTTATAAGTGTGCGTCTACCACGCTAGTTTGTCCCATCGGAAAAGGAAAAAGATAGTTTTCCCTGTCCCTTCCGAACATGAAAAAGTATCACTTCGAAAAGAAAAAAAAAAAGGATGTCGTGAATCCATCTCGATAATTGGGAGGGGAAATTTGACAGAAATGAACAAATTGTATGAGGGGGTTCCCTTAAGGTCGTCAAATTGACTCCAGATTTCATGCCTCACGGATATCAAACTGAATCAAATGTAGGAAAGGAAAAGAGATGGATAAAAAAGGGATCAACGAGATGGATAAAAACCCCACCGGATCAAATGTGAAAGGAAAAGAGATAAAATAGATATAAAAAGTCATCTTCTAATAAAATACAAATCCACAAAATTATAAATGAGAAAAATACACTATAATATAAACATAACCTATTCATGATATCTAAGAGTTTACTGACTTTACATCTGCAACTAAAACAAAAATCATGATGGATATCCATTCAGAAAATTGAACACCCTTACATTCGATTTTTATGCAGAAAATAGTGATAAACCATAGGCTAATGAATGATAAATACTCTGTTCAATCATAAAAATAGTAAGCTGTTATATTTTGAGTACCTTAATTTTGTGATAAATTTGTGCATAGAAACTTGCTACTACAAATAAACAAACCATCATGATGATTATCATGTTACAATTCTACATATGAGGCTTTGACCAAGCTGATTTAGTAAACTTGACTAGCCAATTATCACAATCTGAACTCAACTCTAAGTTGTAAGTTTGCAACTAGCAACCAGTACCTTGGATGGGGAACTCATCATCACATTAGGGGTGATAATCAAATCAAATCATATCTTATGAATTGTAGACTAAGATTAAGATCTCCTATTTTCTAAACCTGTACCAAACTTAGGAGGTCAAGGCACAGAAGGAAGACGACGAGAACCACTTTGACTTTGAGTGTAAACTGTAAAGTGCAGAAACATTCACTTGGTTGATATTCTTACACTATCAACCTGAATTTAAAAATAAAATAAGTCCTTTCATCTTATCCATGACCTCCACTCATCTGCAAATATACATGGCTCAGAATCAAGGGGAAAAAGTGCAGATATTGATTTAAGTTGCAAGAACAAAATTTAAAAAATCTACAGTATGCTCGATAATAGAGAACACTGCAACAATAACATTTTTATCTTAATTTGTCAGAGAAACAGAAGACAAAAAAGAACCAATTATGAATGCCCCACCTCATTCAAAAAACAAATACCACTATAGATCCTGAGCACCTTGCATTCTGATTTCATGAAAGATGAAAACAAACAATCAAAAGCACGCCACCAAATCTTTATTACACTAAACTGACTTAATGCTGACATCAATATATTTGGAGCAGGAACATCTCAAAGACAGATAATTCACAGAAGAGAACCAATTCCTCCCAAGAATAAAAGGCATGCCCAGCACAAGAATAGACTTAAAGGGACTGTCCTAAATAGTCTAGCATGTCTTGCAATTGATTTTTGAAAAAGTATTTAACTTCAATAATAGTAATGAGTTTGCCGCAATCATTGCAGTCATACTTTGAAGTTCTGAAGAAAAAGGCAAATTGCCAAAAAGGTATATGGGGTTCAAATGAGGTTGCTAATGTGCACGTAATTGATGGCTACCTAAATGTGACTTATCATTACCATGGGTGAACAAAAAAACTGCTTTTGTTTATTGTGACACACTAAATAGAAGAAATCCTGGCCAGTGACAATCTCACATTGAACTGTAGCCAGGTACTTTGGATTTCTTCTGTACAAAACTTTGCCTGCTTTCTGAAGAGATCATGTTTGCAGGAAATGTCAACAGAATTTCACAATTCTACACATCTCCAATAGTAAAACGATATTGTCAGTGAATTTTAATGAACTTTCTCAAACTGATACAAGTCCCTTAGTAACCTATTAAAGACAACAGGAAACTCATAAAAAATAAATAAAAATAAAAATTAATAAGGACATATTTCCATAATTGAGCTTGATTTTGAAGCTGGGCCTCACTACTGCCCCTTGTAGGCTACTTTTTTGTAGTTCAGTCTTACCTTTAGCTTAAGTTTTATTATGAATCATAATCAACAAAGAACAACTAATCTCATAAGATACTAGCAATCAAGAATATCCTAGCTGTCTTCAATAAGTTTCTCACATTCGCCTCTTGCTTCTATGGAAAACCAGCAGTCCACACAAACTTATGCCTCAAGATCTTTAACTCAATGAGCATTCAGAAACAAAAAAGAAACCACTGGGACTTACCTCCCTTCACTAGATGTAACCAGTGCGCCCCAAATCATACAATTCAAAAGCATCTGCCATTCAAATGTATCCATTTTAGAGTGTGCATTTGAGTTGAAAAGCAACACAGCAGAAGATTCTGTGCAAGACATGCTACTACTGCCAATTGAAAATCTAAAAATTCCAAACACATAGGAGATGGCCAAAGTAGGATTTACTATCATAGTATCATGACTATATTACTTGCAAGTAATTTTGATTGCATCAGGGATTTTTGGGTGGAAAACACTCAATGTCTGCACAAACTCCACAAACTCGATATATCCATTGGTGTTGTCATTGAAAAGATCAAAGAACAAAGAAAAAATTGAGGAATGAAATTCCTAATTAATGAAATTAAAGGAATTTTCAGTCTATGACTTGCTCTATGCAGAGCTAGATCCAATATGTGGTTTTGCACATAGAAATAAAAAAGATTAGGATGATAGCCACCAACCATGTAAACCACACACAATTATGCAGTTGTCATAAGGAATTCTTTGAATTTCTTGCTTGGCTTGTTTGAGGGGTTGTGTTTATAAGCAAGAAGCTGCTAGGAAATGAAAAATCTATGAGCTGCAATATGCAATGAAGCAACCAACAAATTCACGTGAGACTCCTCATAGAGTCAAGGCTGTCTCTATGTTAGCCCAACCCAGTTTTTGTAACATCCTACCTCCGCCTTTGGTATCAAATAACACCAGCCAAGATAAGGAAAAAGAGAAAGAACTTGACATATAATAGTTTCAGAGATTTTCTTGAATTGGTATGTAACTAGTGGGAGTTAAACAATCACATTCTTTTGCAGATAAGCCATCCAGTGCTTTTCATTTTCTATGTTTACTATTCAAGTTCTGGCATTACTTTCACACAAGCAAGTCAGATAAAGTGATCTAGGTATAATTTACTTGAAAGGAAAATTATGACTAATGATCCTCTCTCTAGAGCATCAAGAGAATTACTACACAGATAAATTCATACGCTTTTTCAAGGTTAAAGTATTATACTAATCTATGACTCAACAAATAAAATGCCAAAGGGCATGGACTATACCATGAAAGGAAGATTCATTCGCAGTCCCAAACATAAGAATATGGACTTATAACAATTTAGCATAAAAATAAAGAAAGGAAACAAATAAATAGCAACTGGGGTTTCGTGAAAAACCTAATTTGATGGGTCTGAGAGGTGAGAGGAGATGCCAACGAAAGAGAGCGATGTGAGCAAACTCGTCATGGATAATTAATCACTTTTCTAATAGTGCCTTTTGAACTATCTGCTAATTGAGAATCTATGTTCATGAAAAATCATCATCTACTGTCAGATCATCATAAGGTATATAACCAATCTTCTTCATTCTTTCATGTAGATTGCAAAGTAAAGAATATATAAGTTCAGACTGATAATGAGACTTATCACCAACCACAAACACATGCACCTTATTTCCAACTTCTATCCAGCTGCAACCAGGCTGCTTCTTCAACCCTTTCTCTTTCATTTTCATCCTTATCTTTGCAGCTTCTCTCCATTTCCCAGAGGAAGCATATATGTTACACAACAACAAGTAAGTGCCTGCTTTCTCTGGCTCCTCCTCTAAAAGCTTCTCTGCAGCCAGCTTCCCAATGTCCATGTTGCCATGAACATTACATCCAGCAAGAAGAGCCCCCCAAACAGATGCCGATATCTTAGTCCCCAGCTTCTCAAGGACATTAAAAGCTTCTTTGAGCCTCCCAGCCCGACCACAGAGATCAACCAAGCATGTGTAATGATCTTCTCTCACTTGTATTGACCCATCTCTAAGAAGTTCATTAAAATACTTTAGCCCCTCCCCCACCAAACCAGCATGGCTGCATGCAGAAAGCAGCCCCACATAAGTAACATCGTCAGGTTTGCACCCTAATTTCCGCATTTCATTAAACAAGTTAATTGCCTCAACACCACATCCATGATGTGCATAGGCTGCGATCATACCATTCCAGGAGACCATATCCCTATGGGTTGTCAATCCATCTTCAAACATCTTCCTAGCAGCGACTAATTCACCACATTTTGAATACATGTTTATGAGTGCTGATACCAAGAATGCACATTCCTGATGGACTGTTTTACTTATCATCTGATGTATTTGTTGTCCCTCACTGAAACCAGCTAAGTTACTACAAGCACTTAGAACACTCACAAAAGTTCCCTGATTCGGTTTCACCCCATTATCCACCAGCATTTTTGAAAAAAACATCAATGTTTTTTCATTTTGCCCATCTTGTACATACCCTGTGATCATCGTAGTCCAAGAGATGACATTCTTTTGCGGCATCCGAATAAACAATTCCTCCGCCCGCTTTAAATCCCCATTCTGAATGAAACCAGTAATCATTGTATTCCATGATGGCATGTCCCTCCCCGGCATCCTCTCAAATAATTCAAGAGCCTCATCCAATCTCATATTCTGGGTGTAGCCTGTAATCATTGCATTCCACGAAACCACATTCCTTTTAGGCATCCTATCAAAAAATTCTCGAGCTTCATCAATCATGCCATTTCTTGAAAATCCCGCAACCATTGCTGTCCACGAAATAACATCCCTTTCCGGCATCAAATTAAAACGCCTCCTTGCCTCTTCAATTCTGCCACAGTGTGCCAAAGCTGTTAAAACTGTATTCCAAGATACCACATTCTTCTCTGGCATCCTCTCAAACAACTCCAAAGCCATATCAACCTGACAATTCCGTGCATACCCATCAATCATGGTGTTCCAAGAAACCACATTCTTCACCGGCATCTGATAAAACAACCTCTCTGCCTCCTTAATTTGTTTTAGCCTTATATACCCACTGACCAACGCAGTCCAAGTGATCACATCCTTCTTAGCATCCACTCTGTCAAACAGCCTCCTAGCCTCCTCCATCATCCCACATCTGATATAACCCGTGATCACTGTTGTCCATGTGACAACGTCTTTGTCAGGCATTTCATCGAACACTTGGCGTGCTTTTCTAACTTTCCCATCTTTGCTAAGCCTAGTAATCAACCAGTTGGATTGTGCCACATTAAAACTGGCACTAAAATCTCTATCAGGCGATGTGATTCTAGGCGTCACCGTGTAGTTCATGGAGTGGTATAGGAACTTGAGACTGCACAGCATGGGAAGAAGAGCCTGAGAGAACCCATGAGAGGTAATCCAGCTCTGTTGCTAAGATGCATCATGGTAATTGGTAAACGTAACAGAGCTAACATTTGGAGCTATGTTTGGCTCGCTAGAATCAAATGGAAAACTTGCCTCAATTCTCATGCATACTGGTAACCATCAACTCAAAGTTTCAGACAGTTGTATCTAACACCTTTTAGTGGGCAAGGCAACATTTGTTTTTTTGATTGACTAGATTTTAAATAATTTGATATAATAGTCCGGAATAAGTTGTGATGAATTTCATGTCCACTTCAAGACCGGCGACGTTAACGCCTTCAGCCGTCGCCTGCTTCTCCTCCTCTGACAAGTCTCCCACTCGTCTTCTGCTCTGCCAAGTTATTAGAATGAGTGATAGGGGAGAAGGGTACAGAGAGAGAATCGGCAGAGAGAGAGAGAGAGGATGGGTGTTTGGAGTTGCGTTGGGTAAGGGAAGAGTTCTTTTCAAAACCTTTGTTTTTTGGGCGGATGTTCATTTCTTAACTCTATGTTTCTGTTTTTTAAATTTTATTATTATTATTCATTACTATTAATTAGCCCCTCCGCATACGCTTCTACGTTTGCGAAATATTTTTTTTCTAAATTTAAATTTATTTTAGAATTAAAAAAGATAATGGTAGTTGTATTCTATTAAAATACAATCCATTATTTGATTTTAATTTTTAAAAAATATGAAAAAGTGTTAATTTACTGTATTATCATCATTTAATTAATAATTTTAATTCTTAATGTTTGCATTAATCAATGACATGTTCTAAAGTTCTAATATTTTGAATGTTTCACAATTCTCTGCCTTTTGCTTTATATATATATTCATATCATTATGGCGATACAATAACGGAGCGGTAGCAACAAAATTAAGACAATCTGGTGTGCCTCCATCGATCACGCACGATAGCATTTTTTAGGGCTTGAAAAAACCAAGCCATAACAATACAAATGAGAGATAAAAAGCTTGAAATCAAAAAGGAGAGGTAAAACTCACAGGATATTTATTATTGTGGTAAATGACAATTCAAGATAAAGTCAAGGGAGATTTTATTGGAACCTCATTATTTGCTCTTTGCACCTCATACTAATTTTAGGGAACGTCTATAGTGCACTAGGTGCACTGATGTGCCCAGATTTTTTAAAAAATTAGTTACTAGTTATACAAATTGTCCAATTTTTACTTTTTGTTAATATTTAATGCAAATTACGGGCCTCCTTATTTGGCAATTGGCATATGACTTGACATGTTATTTTTTAATTGAATTTATTCTATTTGACTCATGATGACATGCTTATGAATTTCACAATGGCATTTGTTTACTTTTATAAATCTAAAGTTACCGTTTTAGACTCTCTTTTTTTCTTCTGATTTTGATATGTCACCTCATTGTAGCTTTACTCAATTTCATTATGAGTTGCTGGTTTTATTTATATGAATTACTATGGCTAGTTGTGGTTAAGTTTTAATTTTTGTTTCTTTTGTTTCATAGAATTGGTGAATGCGAATCAACATTTATTTGAGAGCTTCAAAGTCTCTATCCATCAAATTTTTTCACCTCGAGTTTTGTCTATGTGATTGGTTGAAATCAATTTCTAAATAAGAACTATATTAATTGTTGAACTCCATGTTACATGCTTGTATTTTCATAGACATCCAAGAAGTATTATAAATTTATATTCTTTTCCTAACATGCCCATGGATTTTATAGTACATTGTTAAAAGTCAAGAAAAACAAGTATAAAAGTAGAAAGTTTACAAGTTTACAAGTTTTCTCATAGATTACAAGATTTTCAGTTGTGTTTACAAGGATAATGACACAATTTTACTCCAATGTTCATTCTTACCTTGGTACTATGTGTCATTTTCTTTGTAAATTAGAGAATTGCAATGATATGAATTAGGGTGGACCATAATGTTGTTACAATTATTTTAATTATTTTACAACGCTTGAAGATTTTTTTCATGATTCATGAGTTAGGGGTTGCTTTATATAACTTGTAACCAAAAACAATAAAACTTGGGTAGCTTTATATAAATCCAATTAGCCAAATTGAATTTTTTTTTTAATACTTGTAACCAAAAATAATTTTTGAACATCTAAACTATTCTTTTTGTTTTGTTATTTCTTAAATGTGAATAAATTATTATAAAGAGCTAAAATATGACTAAGTAAACTTGTTCACGTGTTATAATATCAATTAATGATAAGATATTCAACTTTTAAGACATAAAATCAATAAATATCAACATAAAATCAATAAATATCAACTTATATTATAATGAATATTATATGACCATACTTTGATGAAGCCACACTATAATTACTTCTCAAGATGAGATATTATTATATAAAAACATATATGTATTTGTGCTTATTTTAAAAATAACTTTAAACAAATGCATTATAACAAAAAATATATATTATTTTTTGAAGATGACTCGTAGCATCTTCCAACAAAAATTTCTCTTATGATCCTTCTTTGGTTTTTGGTTCATATCCTCGTAATATAATTGGTTCACGTTCCGATCAATAAAAAAATGTTAAATAAGAATATCTAATAATATAATACTTAAATAATATATATTGCACTTTATAATCAATATATAATACATAAATATGATATTTACATATAATACATACAATTTCAACTAAAATACTAGAAATTTTATATGAGTATGTAACATAACAAAATACTAAATGAGGTAATGAAGGGGAAGAAAGTGATTAAGTTACCATCTCATTCGCTTCTCATGTACAAAACTTTAGAATTCAAGCTAATTCTAAAATAATTTCAAACAAATGTCTTAAAACTAAAACTATATATTATTTCTTGAATATAACTCATAGCATATTCAAAATATGCTTTTACAAACTTATTTCTATGCCTAAACAAATAATTTAATACATTGTCATCCTCATATTCATGTTCCCACAAAAATTTCCCTTATGATTCTCCTTTGATTTTTGGTTCATATCCTTGTTATACAGGTTACCGCTTCCCATCTATTAAAAAAAAAAAATTTTAAAAACTGTTAAATAAGAATAGAGATTTTTTATTTAAACCCCACACTTCTCTTTGTTCACCCCAATTTAAATCATTAAGCTGTAAGTTTTATTATTGTGTAAAAAGACAAAAAAAGGTCATTCAACTTAATACTTAAACCTAATACATCTATACACACACCCCACACACCCCACCACTTTTATATTAAGTTTTAGAAAAATACAAAATCCTCTAGCGTAGTAAAAACATGGGTACTTAACCCTAAACCTTAAATCCTAAACCCTTTATTGGAAAGAAAGGTATGCTTTGTGTCTAAATTATTGCAACGATTTTATTAAGAGTTATGTCCTGGAGTTAGTTTATTTTTGTTTCTTTGGGGTTATGCATATGAGGGCTGATTTTTGCAGGCAATTTTGTGTTTTTCCTTTTTCTGTTTTTTCCCCATCTATTTGGGCTCTCAAGGTTTTGGTGACCTTCTTGCCTGCATAAGAGACAAGAATATTCCACTTCAAAATATTCATTTTGTGATACGAAACATATGCACTTTAAATTTGTAAACAGTGGAAGATTATTGTACCGTTGTGTAAGTAAATAGCAAATGATTATTGCACTTTTTTATCTACAATGCAAATAAATATCTCCTTATTTAATTTCTAATTTAGAAATCTTTATTTAGTCTAGGACCTTCATCTTCTTCTCAAAAAATAAGGGCCTTCTTCATCTTTTCCCCACTATTTAGTTTAGATATATGCTTTTTTTTTTCTATAGTTTGTAATAGGAAGATAGTGGGGTTTAAATAGAAAGACTCTTTTATTTTTTATTTTTTCAACTTGGTTTAAGGGTAGTTTGGGAAGATAATGAGGTTTTCTTAGAAATTGTGAAAATTTAAATTAGAAGTTGGGGTGAACTTAGAAGATGGGGTGAACAAAGAGAAGTATGGAGTTTAAATAGAAAATCTCATAAGAATATCCACTCATAAAAATAATATTTACATATAATATGTATAATTTCAACTAAAATACTAAATTCGGTAATGAAGGAGAAGAAAGTTACCAATCCCCTAGGTTCCCATGTAAATCCCCATTTTATAAGGACATCAACATTACAAGGAATTGATAAGTGTGGACCTTAAGGATGTAAAATGGGCTCTTTATTCTAGTAAACACAAGAGTTTACAAAATTAAGGATCGGTATTATAATAGTTTGGATATGAGGGTACCATAACATTGTAAGAGGATTCTAAAACTTATAAGTTACAAGATTTGGTTAGTGATTTACAAGTTTTTGAACCATGATTACAACATTAGGGTTCACCAAATCCATAAAATTGTAAATCCTTATTTTGCAAGAATATGGATCTATGTTACAAAGAATTGATAAGGTTGGATCTTTGTGATATAAAAAGTGGCCCTTATTCTAGTAACCACAAAAGTTTACAAGAGTCAGGATCGATGTTACAATGTTTTGAATATAATAATACCGTAACGTAATAAACGGGATCCCAAAAAACTTTTGAGTTATAAGATTGTACTTAAAATGCAGTTGCATATTTGTATGCAATTGGATGCTCCCTGGTTTTCCATTACGTGCTCCCTGGTTCTCAGTTACTCAAATCGCCAAGAATATTAATGATACTAACTAGAAGTAGTTACTTAAAATACAAGTACCTAAATTATTAAACATAAATATACTGCACATTTATGGTTTAGTGTATGGTAATACATGAAAATTTTGAATTGGACAATGAAAATGACAAACAAACAATGTCTAATTGCCATTCCATGTTGCAAATTCATACTACTTGTTTGACAATTGCCAAACGACCTCTCCCATTTGATTATTCTCATTCTCCATGTATCTTCATAATTAAATAAGTAAAGATTTTTTTTTAAAAAAAACAATGGAATTCATTGCATCTAACCATTCTAATCATGCAAAATCAATAGAAAATATCATAAAATATAAATATTCATATATCATGAATATTATCTCTAATCTTGCAAAAACAAAGGCTTACAACATTAAGCACTTAGGTTATAGTGTCTAGGACTTAAGCGTTCCATAATATTATAAAGTTTATCTCTAATCTTGTAAAAACATGGGTTTACAACATCAATGACTCATATTACAGTGTTGGGCACATCAATGTTCCATAACATTGTAAAGTTTATCCCTAATATTGTAGATTACAATATTCGAATTCAAATTTATGAGCTTTGGCATCGTTATTACGATGCTAAGGTTCACTTCGATCGATAATATTGTAATAGCCTAATTTACAATAAAAAGGATCTCAATTACAATATTCATGAATTGTTGGGCCTTGAACAAGTAAAATTTCTCCTTATTCTTGTAAAAACAACGGTCCACAACATTACAGACCCATATTACAGCGTTTGGGACATGAACATTCCCAAACCTTGTAAAATTTATTCATAATCTTGTAAAACCATGAGTCTCACAATTGACAATCAGGCAGTTGGTTTGCACAAATTGGAATGGTAATTACGTGTTGTCTGTTTGTCGATTGCCAACTTGACAGGTTTGAGTGAAAGCAAAATAGGCAATTGATGGGTATCAATTTGGCAATTGATGAGTATCGATTCGGCAATTGATGGTAAAGCATACCTTCTTTATTTATTTTTTTTTTTTTTGTTTGTTTGTATCAAAGGCAATTGCCAAATAGGAGACAAATTTCCCATCATTATTTAAAAGTGAGACCTAATTTAACAATAAAATAATTCTTAACAATAAAAGTTAATATGTGAAAATCTAATGCTTTGTAACTTTATTTATGTCAATCCGTATGATCTAATACTTTCCATTTGTTATAACTTATATTTATTTTATCCTTAATTAATTGAATGTTTCTTTTTGAAAATAAACTTATCCAAATATATAGTTTCTTTTTTATTTCATGATAAACATATAAAGCATGGATTTCTAGGAATAAAATGTATAAAATCGGTTACAATAGCATATGGACCACATTTGCAATAATGTACATAAAATGCAATTACAATGACACAAGTTACGAATTGCAAA
The DNA here is from genome assembly GCF_029339155.1 of Prunus mume. NCBI lineage: Eukaryota > Viridiplantae > Streptophyta > Magnoliopsida > Rosales > Rosaceae > Prunus > Prunus mume. The sequence goes on from NC_142705.1 coordinate 16,396,949, forward strand.
GGAAAAATGCAATTGCATTCTATTAAGCAATGTTTCTATGCATTCTACTAAGTTTTTTACACATGGATTTGTTAGAGCATCCATAGTGGGGGGTGTAAATTCGGGAGTGTAAAGCCACTTTTACATCCCCTTTACACCTCCGGAGGGTGTAAATATGTTTTTTGCTCCAATGAGGAGAGATGTAAATTTAAGATGTATAATTGTTTTGTTTGTCTTAATTCGTTTTTGTGTTAAATTTGTATTTTGTGTTTACTTTATAAAATTATTATTTTTTTGTATTAGGTTAATTTTATTTTTTCAAACAAATAGACCTAACAATATTTAAATTCGGAGAAAAAATGATTTCATCCAAAAATAACCGTTGGATCGGATTCTCTTATCTTCATCTCATCCCTTAGATCAAATTCTCTTTTCTTCATCTCATCCCTTTGATTCTCCCATCAGATATCATTGATTTCCTATAAATATGTTCACTTCATCAAACCTATCTCTTCACTTTATCTAACCTATCTCTACCTTCACTTCAAGAGCATCCATCTTATCTCCTGTTCTTTCTTCTTCCTCTTCTCCCCCCAACAATAAAATGAGAGGCCCAACCAAAATAAATTATCAAAATGACTTATCAAGTTTGACACTGATTCTGACGGCCCTAGGATGCCAAGCGATATGCCATGAGGAGATCATTATTACACACCCAATCACGTTCATAGAATGAGAGATATCACAGAAACATAGGCCCATGTGGGTGAGCAGAGAAGAAATAACCCAAATAGCAACACAAAAGCCCAATATTTAACAAAATAGATCATTTGTGGAAACCACCTTGTCGCCCACAAAAGCTCATCAAGAAGAAGGTATGTACTAAGAGAACGAGAAGTTGGCCATATGCGCCTTATGAAAGATTATTTTTGTGCCACTCCTGTGTATAATGCAGATAAGTTCCGGAGGAGATTTCGCATGACGCCTTCTTTGTTCAACCGAATTTTAGAACAAGTCATGAACTACGACACTTACTTCCAACAACGACGAGATGCTTGTGGAAATCTCGGTTTCTCCACCCATCAAAAGTTAACAGCTGCCTTACAAATCGCGTATGGAACACCTACCGATCAAATCGACGAGAACCTAAGAATTGCAGAAACCACATCTATTGAGACTTTGAAGATATTCTATCTTACAATCCATGCAATATATGGCAGAGAGTACCTTCAATCACCGACACCGGCTAACCTTGCAAAGCTCTTGAGAAAGGGCAAAAACGCGGTTTTTCGGGCATGCTTGGGAGCTTGGACTGCATGCACTGGGAATGGAAGAATTGTCCAACTGCTCACCATAGAGCTTATGTGGGCCACCATGGTCGTCCAACTATTATTCTTGAGGCTGTAGCTTCGTTTGACACATGGATTTGGCATTCTTATTTTGGAATGCCCGGTTCACACAACGACCTTAATGTGCTTTACTCGTCACCCTTATTTGTGCAGGTACTTGAGGGGCGTGCACTAAATGTTTAATTTATTGTCAATGGTACTGAATACAACCAGGGATATTATCTTGCTGATGGGATATACCCCAAATGGTCAAACATTGTTCAAACAATTTCTCAACCCCAAGGTCGGAAGAAAAAACTTTTTTCAAGGAAACAAGAGGCGTATCGCAAGGACGTGGAACGAGCATTTGGTATCCTTCAAGCACGATTTGCCATCCTTAGGGGCCCTGCTCGCTTTTGGCATCAAGAAGATCTTGAGCGAATCATGAATGTGTGCATCATTTTGCATAATATGATTGTGGAGGATAAGCGTGATGAATATGCTTCTGATGATGATGATGATGATGCAACTTCTATGGGTCCTACACCTTCATATTATGACCCTGCAAATGTTCCTGAGATTGAAGTGCGACGAGATGCAGCACCACTTGGAGCATATTTAGGTAGGCGAAGAATTATGAGAGATGAAATTCGCCACCATGCTTTTCGAAATGATCTTATTAATCACTTGTGGGATAAGGAAAGGGGAGAATGAAGAATGTAGTATATAGTATGTTATGTATGCATTTTATGCTTTCAATAACTAACAAGCAATGTCCTTGCAGTGTTAGAATATTATGTATCTTCATTTCAGTCATATGTATGCTTTTAAAATTTGCAATGGAAAAAAAAAATTATTAAATTACTATTACATGTTGTCTAAAAGAATAGATAATAAATAAAAAGAATACAAAATAAACAAAAAGCCTAAAAATTAAAATCCAACTTTTAAATGGTGTTTTGGAAGCACAAACGACCTCAGAAGCCAAAAATCCACCATATGTCACAACAAAGTAGCAAGTATGACTTGTGACGTCGTTCCCTTTTCGGGAAGGTATCATGGACCCCAATTAGAGCTCGAACGCCAAATCTATAAATTCCTATTACATCCTTTTTCAATTTTTCATTCCAACTTTTCTTCAATACATAAAGTTCAATTAACAACTACATTTTATTTCTTAAACATAAAACTACATAAACATAACGTACAACATAAACATAAAACTCATTCTTGGTCAAACCCAGGAGGGGGGTCAGGACGATACACATTATCATCGAACTCTTAAACTCGAGAAGCTTGACATGCATTTATAATTTTTTTTTGCTGGTATTTCCAATACACCTTTCTATCTGGAGTCATATCCTTTATTTCTACCAACATGACTTTATACTCATCCATTGTTTCACGTCTTGCATTGAACGATGAGAGTGCAGAGTTGTATTTGACACTGCTTTCACTATCTGTAGTGCCTTTTTGTTTGGCAATTTTAGCAGCCTTCCTTCCTATTGCCCTCTTTTTTGGCCTTGAGATTTCACTATTGTACTGGGTCTTTGGAACACTCTCACCCTGCTCATCATAATCTAAGTTAATAGAATCTAAGTTAACATCAAGGTTTGGAGACATAGTGGCCGGTGGGGACATATCAACATCTACGGTTGACCACTTGATTGCATTCTTCAAAACTCCAAACGAAAAGGAGGGCCGTTCTCATGGTACAAAGTTTTTGCTAGGTCCACCTATAGAATGATAAAATCAAAATTAGTAAATAAAAAATACAACATTTAGAGATTAATAACAAAATAGATATACCTTATTCAGCTCACTGGATCCACTTTTATTTTTCCTATCCGCTTCAACAAGACACTCCCAATACTTTTGACATCGTGGCTGAATGAAATTCCATCGGCATTTGAGGCTGTTAGAAGTTCGATTAGAGGGGCACAATTCAAAGAATTGTTTATGAATCCTAGCCCAAAATGCATTAGCTTGTTGGGAGTTTCCAATAATTGGATCTTCACTAATTGCTAGGTATGCATGGCATAGAGCAACATCTTCCTCAATGGAAAAGTTTGGCAATTTAGCTCTCTTTGAACCCTCTCCAATTCCACTCATTTTAATGATCACAAAAAATAGGAAAGCACAACAATAATAAATAAACGTATGAAGAATTGTGAGTAAAGAAGAATTGTGATTTTATGAACAAAGAGGTGGGTATATATAGAAAATCTGAAATTTTCTTGGCCTTGGATCAACTAGCCGTTGGACCTGCTGATTTCAGATGCATGAAAATTGAAGATGCTGCCTTGAACTGTTTGGCATGTTTTTGAAAAATCAAAGGCATCTATTAAAGCTGCTGCCGCCTTGAATTGTTTGGCATGCATTTGAAAAATCAAAGGCATCTATTAAAGTTGTTACCTCGAACTATTTGGCATGCGTTTGAAAAATCAAAGACATCTATTAAAGCTGCTGATTCTTCACGAAAAAAACTGCTTGCTTGACATGAAATAAAAAGCTCAAATCGCCGCTCGCCTGATTCTTCATGAAATAAAAGTTGCTGCAGCCCGCCAGATTCTTCATGAAATAAAAAGTCTGAAGCTCCTGGGCTAATTCTTCATAAAACTAGCCGTGGGGGAACAGAACAACCAAAAACTGCTTCGCATGTGATTTCTTTTCCAAAGAAATACAGAGCTATGGGTCCTATGCTTTTATGCCGACTTTTACTCATTTTTTTTCTCTTTCCTCGGGTGGGTCCCGCCTACAAGGGATGTAAAATTAGATGTAAATATACATTTTATTTTACATCCCCATGGTGGTGATGTAAATGTACATCCTTTACACCCCCCATTGCGGGTGATTCCGGTGACTCGGAGTGTATATTTAACATACACCCTCATATGCACCCCCCCATTGTCTTACATCTAGGGAAAAAAATTTATTTAATCTTAATTATGAGTTAAAAAATTTATTTATATATATTTATATATATTTTTTAAAAACAGAGGCAACGTGTAAGCAAGCCTTTGTTCTTCCTTCCATTCTTCCCCCCTTCCCTCTTACCTTCACTTCAAAAATCTGATTTTGGGATGAGTTGTTCATCTATTGGAGGTAAGTCACCTAGTCTAGGCTAAGGATATTAATTGTATAAGCTAAGATAAGATTAGGGATGAGAGAAATGAAATTTGGGTGAGGAAGAGGAGAATTGAAGGAAGGGAAGAAAAAATATCTCTAAGGTGAGTCAATTTCGAAAAAATTGGTTTTAACCTTGTGATTGTGTGATTTTAGTCTCTTAAAGAATAATTTGAGTCATATGAGTGTTAAGAAAAATTGAATTAGAGTAGGTTGAATTTCTAATTTTGGATTGGGTGGATAAAGCAATTTTTCAAGTGTGGGTGTTGTTGATTTTGGTTTCATTTTGGGTTTTTGATGAGTTCTATGATAGGTATGAAGTTTAGAAGAGTTTTTGGCAGCCTTAGGAACAATCTAGGGATGTTAGAATGGTTGGAAACAACTTTGAACCAAATCTGGAAAATGTCATTTTCTGGAAATTTGCAACTCGCGAGCCTCACTTTGGCTCTCTTTTTCTCCAAATACTTTAAGTGTTTGAGGAAGTCAATCGTTGGGTTTTAACCTAGACATGGCAAGGAAAAAAATGGTTTCGTCGAATTTGGTTGAGTTTTGATAGGTCAAACACATGTGCAAAGTTTGGAAAAAAAATATGTTTTCTACAGAAAACTAGCCTCGAGCCCAACTTTGGAGCTAGTTTTCTCCTTCGTTTTAGCTCCATTTTCAACGTGGTTTTTTGGGTTAGAAACTAGATATATCAAGCTTTAAAACCATCACAAGTTTGCCCATTTTCGTTAACTTTTGGTTGGTCAAAATGTCTCACAAAATTTGGGATTCAATCAGGAAAACAAAGGAAGTTGCAGGATTTTTTTTTTTAAGACGATGAACAGAATCGGAAACAAGCCCACTCGCGGCTCCAGAGAGTGGCGGCTCATGGTAGTTGTTCCGGCAGCCTTCGAAGCCATATTTTTAGTCCATCTAACTCGATTTTTTGATCTGAGTCCGATGGTATAGGTTTCAGGTCGTTTTGAGGGGTTTAGCTTGAAGTGTGGGGTGCACTCTCTATGTTAAGAGACAAAAAATGTTTTTATCAAATTTGATTTTTCTAATTTCTTTTATGTTATTTATTTTTTCAAATATAGGAACGGGAGAGAACCCGGCAACCTCCGAAGGGTAATTTCATCATTTTAGCTTCTTAGACACGATGTAGGGTCTCTAACTTTTTCCCAATGATTAGACTATATCACTTTTTCATTGTTATCAACATGATCAACCATTAACTCCTTGTGTCTCTGTGAACTAAGAGCTCTTTCAAAACGTACAATGAATTCCATCAATGTGTTTTTTTGGTTAATATGTTGTTCGAAAAATGAATGACAACTTTAGGCCCGTTGACTACTTGACATCCCAACCTAAAACACATGTTTTACATATAATGGAACTTAATTCTACCACATAACATGAATTGAGCTCAGCCATGATGGTTTTTTCCAGCCCATTGTTTGTGATGATTTCCTCCCATTTCACATCAAATTCTTCTTTCGTGTTCATAGCCCATATATATTTGCACATTTCTGAAAAAACATTCTCCAATGCCAGGTTTTTCTGTAAACTTATTCAAGATATGCCATATGCAAAATCTATGGAATGTTGTCGGGAGAGTTACAACAATTGCCTTTGACATGATTGCATCTTGATCAGTGATGATAATTTTGGGTGGCTCACTTGGCATGACTTTCTTGAATTCCTCGAACAACTATACAAGTGAATCCGTGGTTTCACTAGTTAGGAATGCACAACCAAACAACACTGTCTGCTGATGGTTATTAACGCCTAACAAAGGCACAAAGACCATCCTTTATCAGTTCGTGTTGAACGTCGTATCAAATACCACAACATCTCTAAAAAACTTATAAGCTCGTCTTGACCTTGCATCTAATCATAAAACATTACCCATCATTCCTTCCGAATCTACCTCCATATTGACATAAAAGGATTCATTCTTTTTACATAATTATAAACATCTCTCTTAACGAACCCAACATTTTCCAATCCTCCTACTTGCACCTCAAGAAAGCTTACCTATTTATGTACAGGGATATTAACTTTGCTCATATATGTACTATAGACCTTTGTAGACTCCGTTAAGTTACGGTGATATCTCAATATATTGACTTTATCAACTGTGGTCATGTCATGGTTGTGTACCTCATTGAATCCTACAACAATGTACTTACTCTTGTCTTTTACCTTCAAAATCGCAAGTTTAGCCTTGCAACCAATTCGAGTACAACCTCACCATTTTCTCTTACGACTAACAGTGCTTGTCAACAAATACCCCTGTTTACAACATACATATTCCTTCATTGTTACCTCTCCTATCAATGTGCACGTTCTCATTGTAGAACACCAAATGCCGAATCCAGATTTCGCAACATAAATATTATAGAAATTGAACACATCGTCACAACAATTAAATTCAAGTTCCAATTTTGGTTTCAACTCCAAACTTACTTCCAGTGTCACTTGTCCTTCACACCCCATTTCACAATTCTTGCAATTTAACCATGAATTCACCACCATCATACCAACATTGGCACATGCTTTCAAAGAGCTTTAAAATATATATTAACTAACATATGATATAAAAATGATTCTCGGGTGAAATATTAAAGACCTACATACAAACTAACGTAACTCATGCTTATGCCCAACACTAAAATTGATAAATATAATATATCACTTACCTCATAAGTCATTTCCAACTTCAAAATTTCTGTGATAATGTTGCCCTTTTAGATTTGGACGTCAACCCGAAACACTTTTCATCTTCCTCAATCCTTGTTTCGACCGTGCTCAAGGATTTCAAAACAAAGAAAATAAAACCACAATGGTCGCAGTCACCAGTTTCGACGTTGCTCAAGGATTGACGAATGTTCAACCCAAAAAGACCGAACCACAAAGATGATAATATAAAATAAATGAACACTTTGTTTCTCCTGAATCAGAAACCTAGAAAAATGAGGGTTATACTTCTATGTTCTTCCTCGAATCGAATAAGGAATAACATGGGTGCTCTCTCTTCAGTGTTATTGCTCTTCCTCAATCAAAGCTGATAAAAAAATTTGTCTCCTAATTGAACAAACTGAATAGCTGGATTGGAGGGGACGTCTGTTTTCAATTGGATGTTTTGGAGGGATGAGAAAGAAGAATGTCTCGTTCTAATACAACACTTACACTTACAATTGCTTTTCATGCAGCCATTAGATTAGATCTAACGGTGTTCTCATGTAATGTTCTCATATAGGTATTCTCACTAGATAACCGTCATTGTTTGACATAGTATTTGTGACAAGACTTAAATTAAAAAAAAAAAATACCATTCTGCATTACCACACAATTATATATAGTCCTCATATTTTACATTGTTAAAGCCTCTTTAGGCCCAAAATTGTGTTTATCATAGTGTTAAGGTAGCACATAATTGCATATAGTCCTCATATTTTACATTGTTAAAGCCTCTTTAGACCCAAAATTGTCTTTATCATAGTGTTAAGGTAGAGAATGATGAAACTATTCCTTTAATTCTCTAACAATTTCTTATTAATTGTTTTATTGTTAAACTTGGCTTCGTATATAGAAACGAAAGGCTTTTTTTTGTCTCTTGACTTTTGAAAATGACACTATTTTTTGTATAGTTTTCTTCCGATAATTGGAGTAGACATGTAGCAAAGGATAAACTATCAAAATCGTAGGTGAGTATACATGTTCCCAAATTATGCTAAAATTTGATTAGTACAAATTTAAAAGTATATGTTTAAATTTTGTCTCATCTCATGTTATTTATGTATAGATTGACAATGGAAAAGTGAAAGATCAATTAGAGAGGAACAAGTGGCGCAAGTGGTTTTGATCGTTGCATGTCTTCCTCCTATGTGCAAATTATATAGGCTTAAATGTCAAAATAGTCAATGTATTTTAATCATTTGGCCAATTTAGTCCCCGTGCGGCTATACTATTTTTTATATAATAAAAACGCAGTAGTATATCCGAGCGACGATACCCTTTAATTATATTGTATTTAAACATCGTATTTCTTATTAATTTTTTTATTGTTAATTTTTTAAAAAAAAATGAAAAAATGAAAAAATACTCAAATACCAAAAACAAATAAATTTTGTTACAACAATTATTTTGTACAACTCTGAGTATCTCCGTATTTTCTTGATTTGCACTATAGCCCACATAATTTGCAATAAAGACCCTCATGAGTCCTGACAATATCATCGTCTAATATCCAGATCTACTTTCTTCCTCTAATTTCTCTAACATCTTCATCTTTCCATTTCAAAACTGCATACAATCAGATTCTGTGAACAAAAACAAAGATGCTAAAAAGTTACCAAAAATCAAATCAAAGCAAATTTAATTGATATCAAAATATTGGGCATAACAAAATTTTCAAAAAAATAGACCTTAAGATTCACTCATAAACTCACCCATAAACAACAAATTTCAATATCCGTGCTCTATCTATAGAGTATAGATTATCATACTTTGATTATGAAAAATAAAAAAAATTAAAAAAATCATACTTTGAATGTGTGTTGTACAATGCCACAAAATTCAATATTCGTGCCGAATATTGAGACATAATAGTGTAAGTAACAAGAAACATGCTTTTTCTATTGTCATTGGACACAAAACTATTGTGTCTTCTTTATATATCACACAAATATTACATATTTGTGTAAAATGTAGTTCAAAAAGACATGAACTTGGTTTTTGTGATATTTGGGTCGTGCCTTTAGCCCACTTTTGTAGTAATGCCAACTCCCAATCCAACCCATTCCTCCCAATCCCAGCCATTCTCATCTCATTCCCAACCCAGTTCATGGACAAAAGAATCACCGAAATACTATCAATTCCTTTTGTTAATCCCAAACTTTTTAGAGAGCATCATGAGAACATTTATCCATCAAATAGAAACCTTCAGAGTTGTTACGTTCCTTGGAAGAATGCTTTTGACAAACATATGAGTCTCAAAGCTACTACCTCATTTAGATATGAAAGGGATGCAGCCATCCGAGCCCCATGGGACAACGCCTTCGAAGCATTTGAGACCTTATTGGAGCATTTCAAAGCGAATGTAGATTTGTTTCTCCTGATGTCCAATGTGGTGATGCTCAAGCTACATGACGCAACTAATCTCATGTGTCTCTTCGTTTTGAAAGGCTCCAATGAGGCTCAAATGCTTCAAGGGCGTTGTCTCATGGGGCTTGGATGGCTGCGTCCCTTTCATATCTAAATAGGGTAGCGACTTTAAGCCTCACATGTTTGTCAAAAGCATTCTGCCATGGGTTTGTAATAACTATTATGATTTCATTTTCTATTTACTTAGAAACTTATATGTTTGGATGATGATTGTTATTGGTTTCGTTTAGAAACTTGGAATCTTGATTTAGTTTAAAAATATGTTTTTGCAAAAAATTATTGATGAGGTTGATGGATGATATAAATACCTGCACGGACACGACTTGCATGGAATGGGTAATTTCAACTCTCTAATGTTTTCATGTTACTTCATTATTTTGTACAATATAATATTTTGGTTAATATGATATTCTTATGCATTTGTTTTGGTTGATTTTTCGAAAGGACAATGCAAGGAATCAAGGAGAGAAGTTGTTCTTACAACTGCAAATGCACAATATATCTCAGCTTGGTGTAACTAATTATCCCTCTTAATATTTCACACGCTATAAAAGAAAAAAAGAAATTGCTAAAATGAGCGTCTAGAAAAATACAGTGGATGAAGGACTCAAGATTCATTCATAAACTCACCCATAAACAACAAATTTCAATATCTATGCTCTATCTATAGAGTATAGACTATCATACTTTGATTGTGAACAAAAAAAAAAAAAAAGACTATCATACTTTGAATGTGTGCGGTACAATGCCACAAAATTCAATATTTGTGCCCAATACTGAGCCATAATAGTGTAAGTAACAAGAAACATGTTTTTTCTGTTGTCATTGGACATAAAACTATTGTGTCTTCTTTACATATCACACAAATACTACATATTTGTGTAAAATGTAGTTCAAAAAGACATGAACTTGGTTTTTGTGATATTTGGGTCGTGCCTTTAGCCCACTTTTGTAGTAATGCCAACTCTCAATCCAACCCATTCCTCCCAATCCCAGCCATTCTCATCTCATTCCCAACCCAGTTCATGGACAAAAGAATCACCGAAATACTATCAATTCCTTTTGTTAATCCCAAACTTTTTAGAGAGCATCATGGGAACATTTATCCATCAAATAGAAACCTTCGAAGTTGTTACGTCCCTTGGAAGAATGCTTTTGACAAATATGTGAGCCTCAAAGCCACTGCCCCATTTAGATATGAAAGGGATGCAGCCATCCGAGCCCTATGGGACAACGCCCTTTAAGCATTTGAGGCCTCATTGGAGCATTTCAAAGCGAATGTAGATTTGTTTCTCCCAGAGTCCAATGTGGTGATGCTCAAGCTACAGGACGCAACTAATATCAGGCGTCTCTTCGGATAGACCGAGCAATGTTGCCATATGATGGTCACGATGCATCTCGAAGAGACGCCTGAGATTAGTTCCATCCTCTAGCTTAAGCATCACCACATTGGACTCTGAGAGAAACAAATCTACCTCCGTTTTGAAAGACTCTAATGAGGCCTTAAATACTTCAAGGGCATTGCCCCATAGGGCTAAGATGACTGCATCTTTTTCATATCTAAATGGGGTAGCGGCTTTGAGGCTCACATATTTGTCAAAAGCATTTTGCCACGGGTTTGTAATAACTATTATGATTTCATTTTCTATTTACTTAGAAACTTATATGTTTGGATGATGATTGTTATTGGTTTCGTATAGAAACTTGGAATCCTGATGATGTTATAAAATATGATGTTATTTTAAGAATTGTTAATGTGAAAGGATTTTTGAAAATAGTCTAGATATTTTTGGTATTACTCTAACCTCAACAGAGATACGAAGGAATGACACATATATATCCTTGATAGATGATATTGAAGAAATTTTTATACAAAGCATTACCAAAGCTCGCTTTGTCGGAGGAAAATGAGATATCAATATCATTTGTATTGTATCTTCAAATAATTCAAGTTTGTCGTCATCAGGAGGAGTAATTCATCAGGGCGAGGATTCAACAATTTTCTACATATAGGACACATGCGTTGTACTCTTTTCCCTTCGACTAAGTTTTTGTCCCAACGGGTTTTTCCTATCAAGGTTTAGCGAGACAACATAAGCGTGTCCAACACCATATCAATAATCTAGAAGAATGTTGCACTCTTTTTCCCTTTGCTTAGGTTTTATCCCCACTGGATTTTCCGAGCAAGGTTTTTAATGAGGCAACTATGTCAAGTGTATGGTGAACATCCAAGGGAGAGTGTTGTAAATGCATGAGTTGGTGGATGACCACCATACATTTTAGCATTCTACCCTTTTTAATTCTATATAACTTATGTCTTAAATATTTGTAGTTAGTGCTTGTAATTTATTCATATGTTGTAAATGTAATACTTAATCATATTCATATTCATAAGGGTGTATTGAATTGAGATTTTAATAGATTGTTTTGAAGCTTAAAATTCAAGTGGTATTCAATTAGGATTTTTAAGTAATCAATAAAAGTACGTTGGTATTCAATTAGGATATTTAAGTAGTCAATAAAAGTACTGTGGTATTCAAAAACTTATCGATTTTAAAGTATTTCATTAAGTGGTGTATTGTGTGAGATTTTTAAGTGGGTATATAAATACCAAATCTCATAACAAATCTCACCCTTACATGCCTGATTCTTATAACCCACGCACTGCCCTCAACAAGAACTAATGAAAAGAACCACCAACACAACTAATGAAAAGAACCATCAACACACCATAGCAGATAACAGAAAAAAAAAAAAAACGACACCAGACTAGGCATAAAAAATAAATGTTTGTCTTTAGACTGGAAGCATGTCAAATCACCTAGCCCAGCAAACTAACTCCTTTGAAGGACAAAGACCCACAAAATTGGGCATCTAGCTGCCCAGACCTCCAAGTTATGAATGAAAAACTTGTTGAACAGATTCTAAATATTACAGTGAGAGTTTGTGTGGAATTTCAAGTGAAGTGGGTAGACGATGAGAAGATTATGGTGGTGGTGAGAAAGGAAAAGGTGAAGGAGGCCATAGAGAAATTGATGGATGGAGAAGAAAGCCAAGGGAGGAGAGAGAGTCAGAGAGTTAGTAGAGATGACAATATTGGAAGAAGAATCAGCCACTATATGTATAACACATTACCTCCAGTGAAGGGCACGTCAATAATTGACCAAAGCCAAATAAGGAAAAAAAAACACAAATGATGGAAGAAGAAGAGAAGGAAAAAGGAAAGAAAATAATATAGAAAACGGGGAAGAAAGAGAGAAAAATGAAAAATATGAGAAAAGATGAGGGTGAAGTATAAAGAAGGAGTACAGATCCGAAAGTACCAGTTGCCCAAAAAGCTACAAGCAAATCAAATATGAGATTATGCCACCAGCAGATCCTAAGTGAAATTGCAATCTATTAAAATCATAAATAAAATCATGTAATTTCATTATATTAAAATCTTGTAATTACAAATTCTGCTGAAATTCATTACATTGTAATCTTGTAATTACAATATATTAAAATTTTAATTGAATACACCCCCTTAATCTCCTATCTTGTAAGCCTATAAATATGTGGCTCTACCATAGATGAATGGATGAGATATATAAGTTAATTGACACAAATTTTGTTATCTTTTTGTATTTTCCAATTCTCTCTATAATTTTTCCTTAATTAAAGAAAAAGCAGTAAACTGCCATTTTGCCCCATAAATTATCATCCAATTGAGAATTAACTCCCAAATTATTTGTTCCTGAGGATACTAACTATATAGAAATAGCCCATCTCTCTCAGCTCTTAAATTTTCGAACTTCACCCAATTTTCTGTAAAAAATAGGTTTACAAAACCGAACAAAATACAATTTAAAAAAAAAAAAGAAACAAAATTGGTTACGTCCCCGGCATCTACCAGCTTTCCCCTTCCACTCTCCCTTCGTTGGCCCGCCAGATTTACATCGGCTCTCTCTCTCTCTCTCTCTCTCATCATCTCCGATCACTGGCCTTTCTCTCTCTGTCATCTCAGCATAGTCAAAAGGTCTCAAAACAACGTTCTTCCCCAGTTCCCTTCTCTCTCTGTCATCTCAGCCTAGTGGAACAGCAAGTACTTCTCACTCTCTCTCCGTGATTGCAAAAGCAGCTTAGCCATGGCGGTAAAGCACCTGATCACGAGATGCCCTCTCACTCCCGCATTTTCCTCTTTCTTTCTTTGTTGCCAATTTGAGAATTTATGGTGTTTTTTCTTCAGGACTCGTCAGGGACGACGCTGATGGATCTGATAACGGCGGACCCATCCACAGCGTCGGCCTCCGCCTCCACAACGACGTCGTCTTCGGCGTCGACTCAGCCGGCTCAGTCTTCTGGTTATGCAGCTTCGCCGCCAAAAAGCAGCTCCGGTGGTCTTCCGACGGCTTTGGGGAAGCCAGCTGGAGAGAAAAGGTCAAAGAGGGCTGCGCTGATGCAGATCCAAAACGACACCATCTCTGCCGCTAAAGCTGCGTTGCATCCCGTACGCACCAACATCAACATCTTGCCTCAGAAGCACAAGCAGAAGCAGAAGAAGGTCCAAACCCGAAACCTCTTCTTCGCTTATCCTTTTTCTTCATATGTTCTAGAATTGTCTCTCAGTTCTCATCTGTTTAGCATTTGGTATTAATTGCAATTGCAGCCTGTTTCATATGCACAACTTGCGAGGAGTATTCACGAATTAGCTGCTGCATCCGATCAGGTAACCATTGCTCACCTATTTTTGTAGATTTTTCTCTCGTTTTTATTTATTCGAAAATTCAAGTTTTGTTTGTTTTCCATTTTTCTTCATTGTGAATAGAAAAGTTCCCAGAAGCAGTTAGTGAATCACGTCTTTCCCAAGCTTGCGGTGTACAATTCTGTTGACCCTTCGGTTGCACCATCCCTTCTCATGGTATATTTCTCTCATTCACATGTTATTTGCATATAATGTCCTTCATATGATATTAAATTGGGTTTGCAATTGTTCTTTTAATTATTCTATCTTGTCCAAGCTCCGATACATGCACGTATTTAGCTTATTGCTGGGATGCAGTTACACATAAGTCAATGTGATTATATGAAAATCTGTAAATTGTTCGTTTGCTTTGTTTTTTCCCTTCCCCTAGTTCCACATTATGCCATGCTCTTTTTTTAATGACAATGCGATGCCTCTAGTCACAAATGCCAAAGTAGATATGAGATATGTCCTTCTATCCTCCTCCTGTTGTGCACTTGGCTTAGACATAAAATATTTAGCACCAGTTCAATAGCCCCACATTGTTAGGCCAGTTCCATATGTCTGAAAGGACCTTAACTATCATGTAAGGTTTATGAGGTGGTACTGGGAGGACGACATGTCCCCTATAGCTAAAGTTAGGCACATGGAATTTGATGGACTGGGTTGGAGTTTACTGAAGAATGGAAAATATGAATTCACAATTTATTACCATGAGTCCTGCATATCTCTTAACAACAATTTTTTTTCGAAAAACCAATATGCACAATCGGTGAACAATAAATCCACCAAAAAATCAATATACATTGAATTTAATAACTGATAAATCAATTGTATGTTTTAAAGCAATGTTTTTTTATAAGTGTTCATTCATGATGCAGCTCAATCAGCAGTGTGAGGATAGGAGTGTTCTGCGATATGTCTATTATTACTTGGCCAGAATTTTATCAGATACTGGTGCACAAGGTGTGAGCACTGGTGGTGGGATCCCAACTCCAAACTGGGATGCTTTAGCTGACATTGATGCTGTTGGAGGGGTGACGAGAGCTGATGTTGTACCGAGAATAGTAAATCAGCTAACAACAGAGGCATCAAATGCTGAAGCAGAATGTAGAGTATTTTTTTAGATTTTGCGTGTATTTTAATAATGTTTTGAGCTTCTTTTTATCACTGCATCTCATGGTTGCTCCATTGTTGGTGTAGTTTAGAGTGGAATGTTGTCTATTATGAGAACTCACTGCACAAAGTTCTGTATTCCAACACATTGTGGGATTTGGGGGAGAATTAGGGAACATATTCTTAAACAGGAAAAAAGTAATTGTATTATTTCTTAATATGTCCGTGTCGTTAAAATTAGCCATGGGTGTGTTTTTAAAAGTGGATATATGGGTTCTTTTTTTATTAATGTTATTATTATTATTATTTTTTGAAGTTCATGCCCGAAGACTGCAAGCTTTAAAGGCTCTTACATATGCTCCTTCGACCAATTCTGAAATATTGTCCAAATTGTACGAAATTGTGTTTGGCATTCTTGATAAGGTATCACTTTCGGTTCTTTCACATAAACTCATTTGTTTCTTGCCATAGGGGTATTATGTATGTCTGAATCATCTGCAGAACTTTGTTCTTGATAGTAGAAGACTAATTTTGGTGTCGAGTAACATTGGCCAGCCAACCATATATAGCCAAACAAAAGGATCAGATGTCAGAGGGAACTCTAAGCTTTATGAAGCTCTGTTGTTATGGCTACTAACATATTTGCCTGTCTTTATGCCTTTGGCAAATCCAAATTTCTTAATGTTGTTGTGGGCATTGAACATCTTGTATGGTTTGACTAGTGGATTTGGATATCAAAAGATGATTGTTAGGGCTTGTATTTTTGTTCATTGTAAGCAAACAGTTCTGGTCATGAATGCCTGTGGATAAGGCAGACGGATATGGCTTGATATTGAATTTAACTTCTATTAATACCATATATTGTTCAGTACACATACAATATTTTGCTTCAGAGAATATTCAAGATATTGATCTTTTTCATCTCTCTCTCTTGGAATAAGTATCAGACAGATAATGGCTATCTGTAATGCTGTTTTTTTGTTCTTGGTTTCATGAAGATATTCTTCTTACTTTTTAATCTTTTAAATCCTTGTGTTTATATGTATATTAATTTTTAGGTTGCTGATGGCCCACAAAAACGCAAGAAAGGTGTGTTTGGGACTAAAGGTGGCGATAAGGAGGTAAAGTACATCTCCTCAAGTTTTCTTGTTATTAATTTTTCTGCTGAAAGGCTTGGAGTTGTATTTCATGGTGGGTTCCTCTACTTGTGTGGCATTAGTGTTTTTTTATTCTTATGAGCTAGAGTACACACACACCCCTCATTGCCAGCACTTATTAGTGGGTCACAAAGTTTTTCATAAATTTTCTGTTTAGTTATGTACATGGTTTTAAAAATCGGCAAAGGAGCTTTTGTCTGTGGAAGGTAGATTCTGGATGTTGTTCTAATTGCAAATGCTGTGGTGGGGGAAGTGAGGAAGAAGAAGAAAGATGGGCTGGTGTTTAAGATAGACTTTGTGAAGCCCTATGATCATGTGGATTGGTGCTTTTTGGATTTTGTTTCAGAAGATAAAGGGCTTTGGGGAAGTCTGGAGAAAGTGGATGTTTGAAATAGTTATGAACAGACCTAGGGATAAATTTGGCCCTGCAAGGGGTCTAAGACGGAGATCCACTATTACCTTTCATATTCACTTTGGTAGTAGATGAGCTAAGCAAAATGGTGGATAGAGCAAGCGAAGTGCAGCTTTGAAGAGTTTGTCAGTAGAAGAGTAGTGGCAAAATCTCATCTGCAATTTGTGGACGACAACATAATTTTTCTTTCAGGGGAAGATCTCTCAGGACTGAAAATTAATAGAGCTAAGTGCTCAATTGTGGGGATCAACACCTAAGATGGGAGAGGTGGCCAATGAAAGATTTGGGATGCTGCTTGGTGGGAACCCAAAGATAGTGGGCTTCTGGGATCAGGTCGTGGAATAGCTGGAGAGGAGATTAGAGGGTTGGAAGAAAGCTTTTGTGTCAGGGCTTCAGGCTAACCCTAATCCAATTGGTCCTGAGCAGCTTGCCAAGTTATTACCTCTCTGTCTTGCCAAGTTTCCCAAGAAAATTCTTCTATTATGCACCTGCATTTTTATTGTTCTTTAGCTTATGGTCAATGAATTTCTCCAACTATGCTGATAACTTATATTTTTAATTTTTTTTTCAACTTCAGTTCATCCTCAGGACTAACTTGCAATATGCCGCCCTAAGTGCTTTGAGGAGACTTCCGTTGGATCCAGGAAACCCTGCATTTCTATATCGTGCTGTTCAAGGGTATGTTTTCCTTCATTCTGGTAGTCAACATTTGATTGCATAAAGTTGTTGCTTGGAACATTTCTCTGTATCAATTTCCTTACATGGGTGCATGTGACATATACACCATTTCCCTTTTTATTTTTTTATTTTTTTTATTTTTTTTATTTTTGTGTTTGTGGTCATATATGTATCATTATGCATGAGTTGGAGTTTTGGTGGAAGAACTTTGTTTCGATCCACCAGTTTTATCTTTTTTATTTATGATTTCTGTTTTCCTCATGTCCTCTTTTATGCTTTCAATCTGTTTTTACTTATCCTTCAACTTGCAACATTGATTTTATTTTCTTAGCTACTTCATGATTACTGGGGAATTTTTAGAAATTTGGCCCTTATATTGTGAAATTGATTCTCCAAGTCTAACAAGTTTGTGTTTCCCTTCAGAATTTCATTTGCTGATCCTATTGCTGTAAGGCATGCCTTGGAAATTCTATCTGAGCTATCTACAAAAGACCCTTATGCAGTTGCAATGGCCTTAGGTGATTTGATTATTTTAACCTTTCAAATATCTCGCATTCCTATTGTGCTATTTAATTATGAGACTAATTAGTTTTTATGCTTCTAATGCTTTACAATGTTTTACCTTTATGCAGGGAAACATGCAGAGCCTGGAGGTATTCTTCGCAATTTTTGTTGTCTTATTCTGTTATTCTGTTATTGTTTTTTTGGTTGACTTACATTGTTCAAACAACAGGTTGTGTTCCATTGCTCATCTGATTTCTTGACTTATTGCAAACATTTCATATATCATCTGGTCAATGGCTGCTGCAATTTGCATAATTTTCTGCATAAATGTAGCTGTTTTTTAAAAATATTTTTCTTATACCCGGAAATCCTACAATCTGCAAAGAGGACAAGGTTTTGAAACTGGGGCCTCCGGTCGAACCCTACAATCTTTGGGAGGATAGGTGCCTTTGGGGGTTTTGAACCTCAGACCACATGGGAGCAAACCATAGGCTTGAGCATTTCAAGTAACCCCTTGTTGATAGTTACCTACCTAGCTATTTGCTAGCATTTCCTGCCTCCCAAAGGTTGTAGGGTTCAGTTGGGGTTCCCGTTGTAGGGTTCAGTTGGGGTCCCCATTTTCAAATTGTGTCCGCAATGCGGATTGGTGGATTTCTGGGTGTAAAAAAAAAGAAAAAGAAAGAAATCTGGATTTGTGTAATTAATTGGAAAAATAGAAGTTGATTGATTAACACTGGGTCTATTTTTACCCTTTTTGCTTAATTAAGTTTTGTTTCGTATTCCGGAAAAGAAAAAGACAAAGGGATCTAATTATTACAATGGAAAAGAGCCTTAGTTTGGGACAGGGCTTTCTAGCCAATCCTTTTAATTGGAGGTTTGTTAATATAGGTGACTAGAACATTTCAAAATATTTATCTCTGATGTTTATACTTTACACTTTAATAAATTGTTTATCCTTTTGTACTTGTATGAAAATGAAGAAATAAAAGACTTGTTATGTTCCGAGATATGTTCTTACAATGAATTTTGTGAGATTTCTGGTCTTATCTGGTTTGATGCCATTTTAGGTTGCTCATTTATCTAGAAAGTTTTTATTTTTTTAAATTTTTTTATTTTCATAAACATTAGTTTATTAACCTAATATGCTTAATCAATTATTCTTACTTCATTTTTAGTACCTTGCTTTGTTCTATATATCAGGGGCTTTGCAGGATGTCCTCCATTTACATGATGTTCTTGCTAGAGTCGCTCTAGCGAGGTTGTGCTATACAATTTCTAGAGCACGAGCCTTGGATGGTATCTATATATGATGAATTCTTCACTTTTCTTTCTTTATTTAATGTATTTGTTTCCCTTTAAGTTGTATGATTTATGTTTGTTGTTTCTTGAAAATTTTATGTCTACAGAGAGAGCTGATATTCGATCTCAGTTCAATTCTGTGCTTTATCAACTCCTCCTGGATCCCAGCGAAAGAGTCTGTTTTGAGGCAATCTTATGTATATTGGGGAAACACGATAGTGCAGAGAGGTGTCTCTTAAACCTTACTTTTATATTTCAATTTCACCCCTTTTTCCATATCACAAGGTTATAATTGGATGGTAGATTGTTGCATAACTGGTGTTGTACCCACCTACTTATTCACCCTGATATAAATTTTTTTTCTTTCTTAAATTGATTTATTTCTAAATTTTTTTCTTTACCATTTTATAATGTAGGACTGAAGAGCGAGCTGCTGGATGGTACCGATTAACTAGGGAGATTCTCAAGTTGCCAGAAGCACCTTCTGTTAAGGATTCCTCCAAAGATAAAGCTCAGAAGACAAGGCGTCCACAACCCCTTATTAAACTTGTAATGAGAAGGTTTAAGGATCTCTCTCTCTCTCTCTCTCTCTCTGTGCCCCTCCCCCTGGCCGTCTGTCTGTTTGTCTATCTTTCTCGCTCTCTTGTTTTGGTATTAGAAGCATCTGAAATAATGTTGGGAGGTTGAGCATCTTTTCATATGTAGGAGTCTTCAATGACTCTCTTTTTAAACTGATTTAAATCATCTTCTATTGATTCCATGCATCCTGGTTTATTCAGGTTGGAGAGTTCTTTCCGTAGTTTCTCTAGGCCAGTACTCCATGCAGCAGCAAGAGTTGTGCAGGAGATGGGGAAAAGTCGGGCTGCTGCATTTTCTCTAGGCATACAGGATATTGATGAAACAGTGCATGTCAATACATTTTCTGAGACTCTTGATTCACAGGATTTGGATAGTACTGAAACCTCACATCCCGAAAGTAATTATTCTACATTTTTTTGTTTTTGTTTTTTAAATCTTTTGACATGATCTCTTGTAACCTTTTAGTTACTGCTCCATGTCTTCCATAGAATCTTTCATGTAATGGTTTAGAAAATCCTTGATCATATTCTGATTATTTCGATTCTAGGCTGCCAAAAAACTTGAATGGCCTTCTGAGATATGTATGTGGTGTTTAGTTGATTAATGTAGCTCTACAGGCTAGTCACTGGAAATGTTTCATTAATTGGGTAATAGGTACCATAGAAGCAAAGGGCATCATTAAAGTGCTTGTAAAATTGTCATTAATTGATAAAGAGTATGCTGTGAATTTTACTACTTGTCCCCTATATTGCACCGCTATTTTTTTTATAAATGAGAATACGTTTCCTGTCAAGAAAAAAACAGGCTGCGAGTTCTGCAGTATCTGCACTGGACTTCTATTCATCCTACCTTATCATTTTTTTTATTTTAAATTTTATTGATTCTGAGTTTGATATAAAAAAGAAGACCCTAATTGTTTAGTAAGTTGAAAGGTTGTTTTATATGGAAAAGTAATTAGTAGTTTCTTTGTGGAGTGATGAGTGAGGCATGTGCTTTTATAAATTTTCAAAGGAGTGAGGGTAGTGAAACCAGTACGGTTGATTTTATTGTTTGCTTTCATTTTTTAATAGTATTGTGCTTTTATATAATTTCAAAGGAGTGAAAGTAGTAAAGTGGATTGTGATCTTATTCTGTTCCTTGTATTCCCTTCCCACCACATTTTCTTTTCACATAGGTATCCGAAGAACTTCTTCTTTATCTACTGGAGTAGGTGGCAAGGATACAATTGCTAGTTTGTTAGCTTCATTGATGGAAGTTGTGCGGACAACTGTGGCGTGTGAGTGTGTTTATGTTCGAGCAATGGTAATTAAGGCGCTGATCTGGATGCAAAGTCCCCATGATTCGTTTGATCAACTAGAATCTATTATTGCATCAGAGCTTTCTGATCCAGCTTGGCCAGCCACACTATTGAATGATATTTTACTCACATTGCATGCTCGTTTTAAGGTATGTGTGGACAAAAAAGTAACTCATGGTGTGGCATTTGTTTGGAAGTGCATATGTGTAGAAATCTTTATATATATGTATACCAACTTGTATTAATGAACTTCAAACACAGTACAAAGATGCAGTCGAAGCTATCCACCAACTAACAATAGAAATACAAAACCGCCATCCACAAAACAATTTCGCACATCCAATGACAGCTAATGAGGGATCCCTAAAGAAGCTTTATTCCTCCCTGTTAGTTTGGGAGGGGTTGGTGTTGTTTGTTTCTTTTTGTGTTGTTCTTCTTCGGTTGTGGTTGCCTTATCCACCTCCATGTTCTTTTGCTTAATAAATTTCGTTTCTTCTCAAAAAAAAAAAAAAAAAATTCATGTGAAACTGAAGCCCTGCATGACCAAATTCTGACTTTAATTTATGGTACGCATTTGTATTTTTACATGAGCAATTTTAACTAACTTCACTTTCTTATTTCCTGCTGCTTATAATATGAAGTATTCATTACTATGGAAAATTGATTATGCACTGATATGTCAGAATTCAATGAATAATCATGGGAATGGATGCTATTTTTGATTTTATAATATAAAGCATCTATTACATAAAAAAAATTGTAATAATTAACAAGGACCCGAATTAAAGTCTTGGACGAATTGCAACCTGAAATACCGTACTATGTCTACGCCCAACTAATCTGTACCATAGTAACTAGCAAGCCTCGTACCCATTCCCATTCCATGTATTGTATCGTTCCCGGCACCAGGTAACATTGGTATGTCAAAGGGTAAGACGATTGAAATCTACAATTGCATTGTTCAATTGAAGAATAAATTGAATGGTAGTATAGTGCTAAAGGACAATAATGAATCAAGATTGGAGGAAAGGAAAAAACATGACCTGCCAGTGATGACATTATCAAAGTATTGAAGCCAGTTGAAATTGTAGGTTGTCAACTGTCAGTTGGATTTCACATTTTAGAGTATATTTTGTTCTATTAGGCGTTGAGTATAGAAGTAGTGGAGCACTAGAAATTGGATGGGAGGTTGGGAGCGGGAATTAACCATACCCTGTCTAACTTATCTTTCTGGTAGTGAAATCAATGGTGCACAAGGCTATCTAAACTAACTCCATTCCAATATAAGGGTTTTCTTTAATTTCTTTAGTGGGGCACTTGCCATTTATTAAGTCTAAATAAGCTTTTAATATGTGTTATTAGGCGACCCCAGATATGGCTGTCACTCTTCTTCAAATCGCCAGGATTTTTGCAACTAAAGCTCCTGGGAAGATTGATGCTGATGTATTACAACTACTGTGGAAGGTAATTTCCTTCAATCCTCACTACAGGCAGTTCTTATCTACTTAAAATGTAATTCTGTATGTCTTTTCCACTGTATATTTTCCTTGCATTTATTTTAGTAAAGTCGGTGTTTCATGGAAAATAATTTATTTCTGTATGTTTTCCACTGCTGCTTTGTACATAGTTAGTCAATTATCATGATATGCTTTTCTTACTTTTTTTCTTTTTCACTTTGTTTTACTGTTACTTTTATAGGCTTGGGTCAGTTATGATGACATGGTAACATTATCCAACCAAAATGAGCTAGAGGATATAGGATACCAGTGCAGTTATGAAATATGTAAAGCATGTATCTTACAGTTCTAACATTAGAATACTGCAACTTTAACAATGATGCCTTAGGGAAAGTGCGGATCATGTACTCCTACATTGCCCACTAACATTAAATTTGTGGTTGTACTTGTTAAGAGAGGTAAAGTGAGTTGGGTTATTCCAGCACACGGTCACAATATAAGGACCTTTATTTTTCTGATATTTATTTGGATTAGAAGTCGGCTGTGCGTTATTTTCAATTAGGTTACCCTGTATTGTTTCTTTGTAGTGTTTTTTTCCGGGTAGTTTACCAGATTTTGCGGGTGTTAAGTTGGACTTCTGCTTCGTACAGATTTGTTCTTAATAAAATTATGTTTCTTCTAAACTTTATGTCTCAAGTGCTGCTCTGTTTGTTGTAGTGTGTACTTTATGATTGAATCCTTGTCCACCATTTAGAACATTTGATTTGTGTTAATAAAAGTTCCTTTCTTGTCTAAAGAAGAAAAAAACCGACTTGGAACTGAAACTTTGTGATGTGTTTTTCATATCGTTAACCTGAATGTGATGATTTCTTTCTTTATTTTTATGGTGAAATTATATTAGTGATTGTTTGATTCGATTGGTTATCATAACCGTTCCAATTCCAGACATGTCTCGTTGGAGCTGGTCCTGATGGGAAACACACTGCCTTAGAAGCGGTTACCATAGTTCTTGATTTACCGCCACCACAGCCTGGGTCAATGTTGGGCCTTACATCTGTGGACAGGGTATCTGCATCTGATCCAAAGTCAGCTTTGGCATTGCAGAGATTAGTACAAGCAGCAGTAAGCATCTTTATAATCAGTAGATGCTTTATTTGTTCCTCTTCCAATTTATCCATCAAGTAACCTAATTTATTTTATTTATTGATGAATAAATGTACTGTTAGGTATGGTTTCTTGGAGAGAATGCAAACTATGCTGCTTCTGAGTATGCCTGGGAATCCGCAACCCCTCCTGGTACTGCATTGATGATGCTAGATACAGATAAAATGGTTGCTGCTGCCAGCTCTCGTAATCCTACTCTAGCTGGTGCACTGACTAGGCTGCAAAGATGTGCGTTTAGTGGCAGCTGGGAGGTATTAGCTTCCACCTCAGTATCAGCCATTTATCATATCAACACAAGTTTATTGCCTCTATCTTAGAACGATAAAAAGGTTAATTAAGTACTAGTTTTAGCCAACCTGCCTTTACTAGCATAGGTCTCCCAATGTTAAGGGTTGTAATGATCTATTGAGGGATGATTTCTAAAGCATTGGGACAATGGTAATGGTAGTTAGAACATTGTTATACCTTTCCTGTTGGTGGTTCTAGGACTATGAAGCTTCAATTAATCAATTTTGCATAGAATCTTTTTCTTCCTTATACCATATTTTTGGTTCTTTCACACTTGTTTTTCTGTACAAACAAATTTGTTGACATGTGAACTCACCCTCTACTTAATTGGGAAAGGGCAATGGCTTTTCGCCCAGAAACTATGGGAATCCATACACATGAACACACAAATTTGTTAACTGTGAACTCACCCTCTACTTGTTTGTTTCTCTTATATGTTGTTCGTTCCATTGGGTTCTCCAGGTTCGTATTATTGCTGCTCAAGCTCTTACAACTATGGCAATAAGGTCTGGTGAACCTTTTAGGCTACAGATCTATGAATTTTTACACACGTTAGCACAGGGGGGAGTGCAGTCTCAGTTTTCTGAGATGCATCTCAGTAATGGGGAAGATCAAGGAGCTAGTGGCACAGGCCTTGGAGTTCTAATAAATCCCATGATAGAGGTTCTTGATGAAATGTATAGAGCACAAGATGATTTGATCAAGTAAGTGATACAAAATTTTCTTGAAATGTGTCATATGTTTTTAGTTATTCACGTTAGTTTTCTTTGCGGACAGGGAAATACGCAACCATGACAATGCTAATAAGGAATGGACAGATGAAGAACTTAAGAAACTATACGGAACTCATGAACGGTTGCTTGATCTTGTTTCGCTGTTCTGTTACGTCCCAAGAGCAAAGTATCTGCCTTTGGGGCCAATAAGGTACAGATTCGTTTACACTGCCATAGCCTAGGTGTTGTATTTGAGAGAATAAGAGGGGTGATTTTTTTGGTGTGTGTAATAATTTGTTATGAAATGTGGAGATGCAATTTTCAGTTCCTTTAGCAAATGTCTGCCTTTTGTAAGAATGCTTTACCCAGATATGGTTGACTTTAGTTTTCTGTCTCTGTTATATAGGTAGAAGCAGAATTCCTCAAATGTGTTATCTATTCACTAAGCAGTGTTAATTTTATAATGTCTTTCATTCTTTGCACAATTTCAATGCACATTTATTGAGCATTTGTTCTTCCCATTTCTCCCATGCCCTTTCTTCATGTGTCTAACTGACATGCCAAATAACCAAGGTTGAAAATTGCGATGTCGGTGGAAATAATTGTGGTCCAAATTTCGGAGGAAATATTGGTGGAAATATCAGAAAAAAATTAAACTAATTATCAATATTTTTATGAGGTGAATACAGAAGAAAGTTTAGTATGATCCTTCTAACCATTTGAAGGATGTCCTGTTTATTATGAGCATGATTCAAGAGTAAGGGGGTAATTTACAACTAATTTCTGCCTACAAATCATATTAATGAAGGATTGACTATGTCAACATCGTTGGTCTAAAATATTATGAGATGATTCATACATACTAGAACTCTATTTCCAGTTGAACTTCAAGTGAGATTTCTTGTTAACATGGGTTTTACCCTTTTTTGTTTCTCTGCATTTCTTATTTAGTTCCCCTTCATAATCTTATGACAGTGCAAAACTGATCGACATCTACCGCACACGGCACAATATTAGTGCATCAACCGGTCTGAGTGATCCAGCTGTTGCTACTGGAATTTCTGATCTTATTTATGAATCTAAACCAGCAGCTGAAGAGTCTGACATGCTTGATGATGACCTTGTAAATGCTTGGGCAGCAAACCTTGGTGATGATGGACTGCTAGGAAATAATGCACCGGCAATGAGCAGGGTAACAAGTTTAATTGATTTAACATTAAAGTTTAACTTTTGGTTTGTTTATAGAAGTATGAATCTAAAAACAGAACACTATCACCCTGTTATTTTAAAATACATTTAGTCCTGACTGATATTTAGACATTTATGAACATCTTACCCTCTTATGTTTCTATACTAAAGCTGAATTTGAAAATTAACAGTAATTATATAATTCCGATTGAGAGTTCTTTAAACATATTACTGTAAGTTCTTTCCCATGTTGTATTTTATAATCTAACTTTTAAGAGTTTGAGTGAGGGTATTTGTAGAATTTTCTGAATTTATGTCTTTTATTGTACTTGGAGAGTTATGACTTTGGGCTATTCAGGGATCTGGGCCATTTCTTGCAAGTCCTTTTTTGTTTGATTGCTAGACAATCAGGCTTTATCACCTTTTCTAGATAGCCCTTTTTTGTCTATACACATGCTGAATTTGACAATTAATAGTATTTGTAATTCAGATTTGAGAGATTATAAGTTTCTACCCTTGTTTATCATATAGTCCAAAGTTTATGTTTTCTGGTAGTTGCACTCATCTTTAAACCCATAATTCAGCTGGACTTGTGATGCAGGATGTGTAGGACCTAAATTTATTAGTTTCCTAATGTATTTGTTAGTTTCCTGGATTCTCTAGTTTTCCAATTTCTAGTAGGATTTCTACTTTTCCAGATTTCTAGTTTTAAGTTTCCTATTTTATTTGGGTTAGGATTTCTGTTTAAGCAAGGGATTTTTACCCTATTATTTCTAGGTTTTAGTTTGCAATAAATACCCCCTTGTAGCTCTTTAAAATTCAGATTTGGATATTGAGTAAATCTTCTCTTAAAACTATGTGATTTCTGTCCTTCGTGGTTCTCTGATTTCGGTCCTTTCTTTCGTCCTCTCGATCTATATTTTCGTCTCCTCGACCTCCGATATTCTTCTCTATTCTATTGTTTAAGTGTTTAATCTAATACCTATGGGCTGTACTACATCAACTTGTTTGTGAACATGTCTTATAAGTACCCGACAACTAAGTGAATGATCCTTTATTTTCTTTAAATCTGTAAATGAGAAGGCATCTATCATTAAATAATAACTTATAGTATATTATTGAATTATTTAAACCTAAAGATATGAAGTTTTTAAATAATTTTGTAATGTAGGAGCTTTTGGCTGTTAATAATGGAAAGAATAATATGCGTAGGAGTTCTAACCGACATAGTTTAGGACATCTAAGACATTGATCATGAGGCATAGAAAGACTCTACGACATAAGCCTCCAAAACAATAGGCCTGAAATCCACGTCTAAATTGCATTAATTACACAAAAGGTGCAAAGACTAGATTATGTGGTGCTTGGATGAGCTTATTCATGGTACTTAGAGCTTGGCTTCTCCATCACATACTAATTGGTGAATGGATGTAACTGTTTAATAGAAACACACAATTTATCCTTTCTTCTGCTGAAAATATAGAGTCATCTAGTCTTTAGTTAGATATTATATTGTTACATGGTTGGGGCAGATGCCTTCTGCTTTGATCCCCGACACAGGCTGGCTGTTTGTTCTATAGTTCAAAGAATGGCTTCCTCAATTTGTTTCCAGTCTTGATTTCTTGTAATAGTTTGCAGAGTTGTTACTTATTGATTTAAGAAAGTAGATTTTGGACTATTGTCGTTAAATTTTGTATTTAACTTGTATGCACCATTCATTTGCTACTCTTGATCCATTTCAAATGGATGATTATTTCACCTCTACTTCCTGTTAGGTTAATGAATTTCTTGCTGGTGCCGGAACCGATGCTCCTGATGTTGATGAAGAAAACATAATCTCTAGGCCTTCAGTTAGTTATGATGATCTGTGGGCAAAGACTCTTTTAGAGACTTCTGAGCTAGAGGTATGTGTTCCTGACTGAGTTGGCATTGCATGCAATAGAGCTGGAGCGTTCATTTTTACATTGAGAAGGTTGTGACTAATTGTATTCATTTGGATTGTAGGAGGATGATGGGAGGTCATCTGGGACATCTTCCCCAGAATCAACGGGATCAGTTGAAACTTCCATATCATCCCACTTTGGTGGAATGAACTACCCTTCACTTTTCAGTTCACGGCCGGTAAGAGATACATTGATCAATTTCAATTTTTTTTTTGGGGGTTTCCTTTAATAAACTTCTACTTATGTTTTTACAGTATTTTAAACATATACAAATCTTTGCCCAGGTTCTAGTACTAAGACTGCGTATTTAGGCTCTAGAACTTTATACAGTGCCTAGTTCTTAGGTTTTAACAATATGAGCACTAGGATCCAGATACTGAAGATGACCATGTTAAGGTTCATCAGTAATTTAAACCAAGTAATTTTGTACCACGAATATATGCTAAATATGTTATTCTTTTTCTAATATTCTGTTACAGTCCATGGCATGTACACACCATGAAGTTGGTGCAACCATGACTTGATGGAAATGTAGTATTTATGTCTTTAAGATTTAATTTTTGAATCAGACTGGTGGGATATAACATTGGAATTTTTCATTTCTCAAATTTACCCTCTTCCACATAAACTGCCAATGAAGTTCATTTTCGAGCAATTTTTGATAATATACATGAAATAATCTAAACAGTTGTTTTTGTCTTGGAAAGTAATCAAGGGAAAGAGAAATGGATAAGGGAGATAGGGAAATGTAGGAGAGCGACAAAGGGAAGGGGAGGGCCTGCACAGTTAAAAATGAGTCTGTACCGATTAACTTTTTGTCTTTTCTATTTTTGTTGGAATGTGTCAAGTTCTATTAAAAGTTATTAGATCTATTGTTTGCTTAAGGCTCAAGACTACCGTTGGATTAAATCCAACCTCTGTTGACCATCACCTTCCCTAGTTGGAGAACCAGACTCTAAGCCCCTGCTCTTCTAGCCGGGGGACCCTTTATTGTCTGCACATGTTGATATAAAATTTTATGAGGAAAATGAGAAAAGAATTTTTAGTATCATGGACCACAGGTTCTACAGATAGGATTAAATGGTAGTTGGAGCTAATGAAGACTTGACTTAGGGTCTAAATGTGAGGCATATATGGTTGAAATGTGTCCATGGACTTTTGATTATGGAATTTGGTTGAAGCTGTATAATGTTATAATCTGTGCAAAAATGTGCTTTCAGTTTTTCAAGAACAAAATATATATATATATATATATATATATATATATATGAAAGAAAGAAACACCCTGTGTTAAATCTTAAAAGAGCTAAGATCAAAGCATTTTCTTTACCTGTACTAACTCATTGCCTGATTGATGCCCCGAATATTACTGGGGATTATAGATTTTTACTTGGCATACACTGTCATCTGCTATATAGGATTGAATTGTTTGATGAATTAATTATTTGCAACAGGAGAGGTCTGGTGGAAACAGATATACCAATCCATCTACGGGGGGTTCCCTCATTCAGTGAGGGTTTAGGATCTCCAGTTAGTGCTCATTGCCTCTCATCTAGCTAGGTTTTAGTCTTATGATTCTATCAGAATTTTAATTCTTCTAATTCGTTTCCAGATTAGAGAAGAGCCTCCGCCATACTCGTCACCTGCCGCACAAAGATTTGAATCATTTGATAATCCTTTAGCTGGGCGTGGATCCCAAAGTTTTGAATCTCAAGATGACGAACGCATTTCTTCTGGAAATCCTCAACATGGAACGGCACTTTATGACTTCACGGCTGGTGGAGATGATGAAGTAAGTCTAACTCCTAGCAATTCAATCTGGACTTAAAAGTTTTTATTTTATTTTTATGATCCAAAGGTGTCTCACTCCAAAGTTGAGCAGGTATTTGCATTTTAAATGATAAGAAGTTTACTGGATAGTGTGTCTTGCCTTTTGCTGTGTGTGAACTATTGCTGTCTTGTCTCAGTCAGACTTGTCTGGCAGTTTCAGTTGAAACATGGAGGTGATTAATATGGTTCTGTCCGTGCAGTTAAATTTAACAGCGGGTGAAGACGTTGAAATCGAGTACGAAGTGGATGGCTGGTTTTATGTAAGTATATAGAGAGAATAGGACTGAATAAACACAAAAAGAAAGAGGAAAATTCTTATTCCTGCTTTTTAGTCCTCCAATATCTGTGAAGCAAGAATCAGCCAATTAGTGTATTTTTGGATAACCTTATTTTCTTATTGTTGATTACTCATTTTTGTCCCATGAGAGAGGAATTTATACTTTTCATCTTGACCTCTTATTCCCCTTTGAATGGTCATTCTCTTGCGTTGTTGCCGATGAGGCAGCATATTTATTCACGTCAGTTGCTAAAGTAAGGCATTTTCACTCTTTTTACAGGTGAAGAAGAAACGCCCTGGGAGGGATGGAAAAATGGCTGGGCTGGTCCCAGTCCTCTATGTTAATCAGTCGTGAATTGCAGATTGTACAAGAAAGTTTTGATCCTCTATTCTACGTTCTGCACTGTCTTATACGGTTATCTGGTCTCGTAAAGTATCAGAGCTGCTCCAATATTTAAAGCTTCAAGTTCTCATATTGGCCGTAGGCTTTCTATATGACTTTGAAGTTTCAATCCCTACTTTGATGCTACATTCTGGAAGCTCCAAGTAGGTCAATATTTTAAGAGCAGCGGGAGTTCCTGAAGAATCAACCAGTGTGTATTAGTCATTCGTTTACAATTCTTGTTTGTATTATATTATGTTTGTTCTCCTCCTTTCACTTGTGGTTTTGATGTCGCAGCTCCATGAAATTTAGCTAGTATTAGATTGAATGTACGGGCAACATTTTGTTTATTTTGGCTGATTATTTGCCCGTGTATAGTGTTTTTAATCTTCACGACTTCTCATGAAACCTGAGGCTTTGCAAGGACACATCGGCATCATGGACACTCGGAAGAACTCTCTCCTCTGAAACATGTTATGATGTTACTCATGCTTTCAATCTGTCTTGGAAATTAGTCAAATTTAATTTTGTTTTTAAGAATATATGTTTGCCAAATTTATATCTGAAATATATTTACTAAAAAGGATAATTAAAGTACAAAGTTAGAATATAAAAATAAATAAAAACCGAATTTATCTGTCTCATATAGTAATTAATATTATCTTCTGTCACATTGACTAGACTAACCATTAGGTGTTTCACAATTGGCCTGGAAAACTGACTTCGCCTAGGTTCCAACTTCCAATGGAGTCTCAGTAAAACCGGAAGTTACTATAGGTAGTGGAACGAATTTTATTCAGTAATCCTATGCATGAGGGTAATTTCACAATTTGAAATTGAAAAAAAAGAAAAGAAAAATAAGTAACCGGAAGTCAAATTAAGAGAAATTTACACAAACACCACCTGATAATCGAAATTGAACTGGTATGCCATGTGGCAGCTAACCATTGGGCTACTTACCGTGCCCAAAATAGGTATGCCACGTGCGCAGCAGCGGGGGTATTTGTAGTTTTTTTTTCTTCAAAAATTTTCATTTCCATTTGAAAAATCTGTGGAGAAGAGAGAGAGAGGGAGCATATTAGAAAAAGCAAAACGCATAGAGAACTTCTCAGTCTCTGTGTTATGGCTCCTTTCTTTGTGTTTCCCCAAAGCCTGAGAACCTTAGAAGAACACGAAGACAACCGCCTCTACGCTCGGAACCCGCTTGACATCGCTTCTCTTCGTCCCTCCGAACTCGAAGAGTTCGTCACAGGTGTTGATACTGTGACTAATCGAGCAACTAGCTAGTCAAGATCAGCCACGTGTCATGCTATGAGAGGTCATCACCTTAGCTAAAGAAGCCTTACCACAAGTCACAAATCTAGGCAAGGCAAGGAGTCCCACATTAGAAGACTATAAGAAGTGGAGACTCCCCTTCACCTATAAAAGAAGACTACTCTTCTCCCAGAAAAAAGGGGTCTTGGGGGTTTGATCTTTGGATCGTTTGGTCTTGGGTCTTGGATCCCCTTGGTTGGGCTTTATCTTTAATCATGAGTCTCTGCCTTCTTCTCTTTGTATTTGGGTCTAATCCCTTGTACAAATGTAAATACACATTATTATGAGAATGAGAATATTGCCCAAATCCTCACACACTTGGTGATAGTCCTCACCTTCACCCATCATCCATCACACCTCACCACTAAGTTGGGTTCAAAAGTGCCGAACCATTTTTGAGCATCAACAAAAGGTATCTCCCTCTCTCACTCTCTCTCACGCAGTTTCACTAAATCTACCGCATTATCCAATTCTAACATCCGTTTGGTTGCCGAGAAAATTCACCTTCCAAGTTCCAAATTATACTGTGTCACTGGTCCTGCTTTTTAAAGAAATTGATGTGCATAAGAAGTGGATCCCTCTCCTATAATTTTCTGGTTCAGTTAATTCTGAATGTTTAGCATTTGGTCACCTCAAGTGTCAAGTCAACCAAGTAGATGCTGATTTTATTGTTAAGGAAACCCTAGAAAAACGTAAAGTGTGGCTGGGGATTAGTAAGTAAAGCAGAAACATTTGAAATTCAAACTGAGTTCAAGAACATTGAACCAATGATAATGTATTTAGCTGAATTTATTTATTCTAACAAATACATTTTTTTCCTGGGTTTTAAGCAAGAATCATTGTAAGTATTGGCTTCCTGGAGTTGGAAATTCACATTTTTTTGGCTTTATGGAAAATTGATGTATCTGCTTGAAAAACCATTGCATGCATTGCTTCTTTTTTCTTTTAATTTTAATTCTAATAGGGAAGCAGTACTGAGAATGCGTGTATTCTGATCCCAAATATAAGAGGACAAACACTCAACTGTATTATCTGATTTAAAATGAAATACTCTAATTACAAGAACAACTAAGTATGAGGATGTTAAAAATTTTGCAGTTTTTGAATTTGTCTTCCTTTGTGGCACCAACAGGGATATCCTCTGATCTCTCCGATAAGGAGCTATTTGGTATTGAAGAGCAAGATGTGTTTGATCGTGTGTACTCATTGATTCCCCATCTTGTAAGATTAATCTTCTAGAGAGTCTTCGGTCCAATCTCAGTGTTCTCCTCCCAAATGTTGATTCACTATCACGGGTTTCTCAAGGTCAGGATGATGTCACTCCAGTGCTGGATCGCGTTGCATCACATTGTAATGCTTTTAAAATCTACACTTTCTTCCTCCTTACTGTTGTTCTCACTGAGGAGTCCAACATCACTTCCAACAACAATGTGAAGGTGTTTTCTTTTTCCTACATATCTCTTTATCTCGCTTTCTATTTGTTTCTACTACTTAAACACGGTATACGTTGTGTGCAAGCATGCACACTAAATTTAAACGTTATAAACATGTATATATTGAGTGTGATATTGCCAGTTTTTTTGCCAAGATGCCTTTTGCTTGGATTTAGGTCACAGCAAGTACCAGGAAGAAGCATCCTAAGAACACAGGGAATTGGGAGCCACACAGAGGCCGCATACTTAATTTGATTGCTAATTCATTAGAGATCAAGCTTGCCTCGCTCTTTGGTTCATCAGGCTTGGAAGAAAATTTTATTTCGTTCATTGCCAAGTAAGTTGGATAACTACTGTTTATACCAAAATGAACAGCCAATAAGCATCGGACACGTGGACCAAACTGGAGCTATGGAAGCCTTCGGCACCTAGCTTCGGTACCGTCCTTACCGATTGCACGATTAGGGCAACTTCACCCCAGGGACACGTGGCAGTCGCACAATTGGAGTCCACAGTCCCACATCGAAATTTTAAACAACTTGCACACCTCCCAAGGTCTATAAAAGAGGACAACTATCCTAAATTGGAGGTAATCAATCAGAACTTACGGCGTACCCCCTATTGGATAACGACTACAATTCAATCAGATTTAGTTTTGTATCTTTTCCTTCGGGTTAATTACAAATTTTTTTTTTTCCTTCCTGCTTTGGGGTTTTGTAGAAATGCATTTTCTCTGTTTGAGAATGCTGCACTTTTAAAAGATGCTTTGTGCCGTATAATTGGGGCTTGTGCCACAAAATACTAGTACATGGCACAATCATGTGCATCGATCATGCATCTAGTTCACAAATATGATTTTGTTGTTACCCATATTGCTGATGCGGTTGCTGGGGCAGAGAAGAAGTATGCAGATGGAAGTCTAGCCAGTTCTCTTATCAGAGAAATAGGTAGGACGAATCCAAAAGACTACATCAAGGATACTGTTGGGGCTGAAAATGTTGGTCGGGGTTTTTGGTGGAACTTTCTGATCGACTACCTAAACTAGTGTCTACCAACATTGGCCTCATTGTCCCACATTTTGGTGGGGAATCTTATAAGATAAGGAATGCTTTTGTTGGGGTCTTGGGAAAGCTTGTTGCAAAGGCTTTCCAGGATGTTGAAGGTGAAGTGAGTTCTGAATCTGTTCGTCTTCGAACTAAGCATGCCATGTTGGAAATTTTGCTTGAGCGGTGTCAAGATGTTTCCGCTTATACAAGGAGTCGAGTTATTCAAGTTTGGGCTGAACTATGTGAAGAGCATTCTGTTTCAATTGGCTTGTGGAATGAGCTTGCAGAAGTTGCTTCTGGGAGGTTGGAGGATAAGAGTGCAATGGTTAGAAAATCTGCACTAAATTTGCTTATTATGATGTTACAGCATAACCCATTTGGTTCACAACTTTGAATAGCTTCGTTTGAAGCAACCTTACAACAGTACAAGAACAAGCTGAAAGAGCTTGAACCAGATATATCTTCAGAAAGTGAAAAGAACAGGTTACCATCTGATGATTGTACTACTGGAAATAGTGAGGTTGATGATGCAAACGCAGATGTGACTAAGGAGCAGCCGGACAGTTTGCCAGTGAGTTGCTTGCCTGATATATGGAACAGAATATAGTGCAGAAAGATGGCTCTGTGCCAGATGTAGGGAACTTAGAGCAGACTAGGACCTTGGTAGCATCACTTGAGGCTGGATTAAGGTTTTCGAAGTGTATATCTGCCACAATACCAACACTTGTTCAATTGATGGCATCATCTTCTGCGACTGATGTTGAGAACACGATACATTTGCTAATGAGGTGCAAGCAGTTTCAAATTGATGCCTCAGAAGCATGTCTCCGTAAGATGCTGCCACTGGTATGTTTTTATTTTAACTCAAGCTCTAGAAATAATGATGCAATATTTTATTTGGGTCAATAATTTTCCTATTTGTTCAATCTCGATTAACAAACTCTAGATTTGATTGTTGGCTGCTTCATGAGATGTATAGGATCCTAAATGTGTCTCGGCTTTGTAGGTATTTTCTCAGGACAAATCCATCTATGAAGCTGTGGAAAATGCTTTCATTACAATTTACATAAAGAAAAGCCCAGTAGAAACAGCCAAGAATCTTATGAATCTTGCCACAAAATCAAATATTGGAGACCTAGCTGCTCTTGAGTTTATAGTTGGTGCCTTGGTGTCTAAAGGTGATATATCCACTAGTGCAGTATGTCCTTTTCAGTTCTCACAGTCTTGCTTAAGTTAGTTGAAAGCTTCTATTTATGTGATAATTATTTTTTTATTTTGCATGAAAAGATACACATGTTCTTGATGTTTTCAGCTTGCCAAAATTGACTCTACTATGGGTCTAAAAAGATCAGTTTAGGCAAGTAGAAGCCAAGCCAAGTATTTTCAATTAAATTATAAAATTGTTTTGGTGGCATGCTTGTAATACCTGGGTTAATATAAAATGTCAACTAAGCCAAATATTAAATATGTCAAACTTTATGACTTGGTTGACATTTTAAATAGAGTGATTTTAATAAAGAAAAAAAGGTTTTCCATTCCCCACTACCAAGTTGGTTTTTATAAAAACTTTGTAGTATGCTTGCTATCATGTGCGGCTACACTTTCCCTGCATGTTTTAGTCTAAACAAGCAAGAGTATACATACACATAAAATGGAATCCGATTGTGATTTCCACAGTTAGTACAGATAAGGGAAAAATAGATTCATACCAAAAGGCAACCTCAGGATCGATTTTAGAATATGGGTCTATGTTATTTTTTCACGTTTCAGTGGTGCTTCTCAGTAAACTCAGTTGTAAAATCTTTCATACCAATTTTTAAAAGCCAAAAATCTCTTCTCAGTGTTGAAATCTCTTATTCTGTCTCCCCATTATTTAAAGAGCCAACGTTCTTACTAGGTGTTTGTTTTTGCAGATATCAGCATTGTGGGAGTTCTTTTGCTTCAACGTAAGTGGAACTACTGCCGAGCAAAGTCGCGGTGCGTTGTCTGTCCTTTGCATGGCAGCAAATCATCCAGTATAGTTCTTGGCTCTCATTTACAGGACATTATTGATATTGGGTTTGGTCGTTGGGCTAAGATGGAACCTTTACTTGCTAGGACAGCATGCATTGCTCTCCAGAGATTGTCTGAAGAAGATAGGAAAAAGTTGTTGTCTAGTAATGGAAGCCGGGTTTTTAGTATTTTAGAGAGCTTAGTTACTGGGTTTTGGCTTCCAGAAAACATATGGTATGCTGCTGCTGACAAAGCCATAGCTCCTATATATGCAATTCATCCTACTCCGGAAACTTTAGCTTCCAATCTAGTGAAGAAATCCCTAAGTTCTGTATTTGAATGTAGTGGAGGTGAGGAGTTGCAGAGTGAAATCACCAGTGGTAGTGCTGGCATACTTACCACAGTTCAGGTTGCAAAACTTAGTAGATATCTCTTTTGTTGAATTATAAGTGCTCATGCTGATTTCATAAACTAGATACGTTTAGTTTTTCTTATTGTTTGTTTTATTGGTAACCCAAGTGTCATAGTTTGATTGGTTAGTTTGTGGATGGCTGAGATTGCATTGTGATGTAATGCATCCAGCTGTCATTGTGCCTAACGGATATATCCTCACACCAAGTGTGTGTGTTTGTACTGTACAGATTTCTTACAGAAGAGAAATGAGAATGTTCTCTCTGCTACACGTATAGCAGAGGAGTTTTGGATTTAAGCTTTTCTTCTCTCCTTGTTTTTGTTCTCTCCCAATACACATACAGATTCACAAAAACACTAACATGGCCTCAAAGCCAGATTCGATTATTTGAAGCTGGGCGTTCGTTCTGTGAAGAAAATCGATCGAGGTGAAGCTCATTCATAGCTCACGAAGCTGATTGAGCTCGATCTATTGTCGATATGAAAACAACTTGTTTCCAGGTACATCTGAAATTCGAAATGGCTGGATCTGGAAGCTCAGAGGCTAGAATCCCAATTTTCTCTGGTGAGAACTATGAGTTTTGGAGGATTAAGATAGTTACCATATTCAAATCGTATGGTTTATGGAGTTTGGTAGAGAAGGGTTTTTCAATCCCGGATTCAAAGAAGAAGAAGGTATCTGAGGACATCTCAGAAGAAGAAGTTCATGAGAAAACAGCTGCGATTCTCATGAAGGATGCGAAAGCATTGGGTATCATCCAAAATGCCGTTTCTGATCAGATTTTTCCATGGATTGCACATTCAGATTCTGCGAAGATGGCTTGGGAATTGCTATATGCTGAATATCATGGTGGAGAGCATGTCAGATCGGTAAAACTTCAAAACCTCAGACGTGAATTTGAGTATACTAGGATGCGTGATAATGAATCCTTATCGGACTATCTTACTATCTTACTAGACTGAATGAATTGATTAACCAAATGAAAACATTTGGTGAAGTTCTGTCAAATGAGAGGCAGGTTCAGAAGGTTTTAATTAGTCTCAGTAAGAAGTATGATCCTATATGCCTTGTGATTGAAAACACAAAGACACTAGAAACTGTGGAGTTGCAGGAAGTGATTGCCATTTTGAAGAGTCAAAAGCAAAGGCTTGAAATGCATAGTGTTGATACAGTTGAGAAGGCATTTGCCTCATTCACTGTGAATTCCAAAGGACAGAATAAAAATGCTTCTCAGTCTGGTTCATCTAAGTCACAGAGAAACTGGAATTCTAAAGGGAAGTCATGGGAGTCAAAAGACAAGTCACAGCAGAATAATTATTCTGCACAGAACAACACCTCAACACAGTTCTCAAACCAGGAAACTACAAAGCCTCAATGCAAGGTGTGTTCAAAGCATCATTTTGGTGAGTGCAGGTACAAGGGAAAACCAAAATGCTATAATTGTGACAGATTTGGACATCTTGCTAGAGATTGTACTGTGAACAAGAATGTGCAGAAGGCTAATTGTGTAAATCAAAGGGAGGTGACAAGGAACTTGTTTTATGCAAATTGCACAACCACTGAGATCAAAACCAATGGAGAATGGTATGTTGATAGTGGTTGTAGCAACCATATGACAGGAAACTTAGAGTTGCTGGTTGATGTGAGAACAAATGTGGCTAGAAAAGTACAAATGCCAACTGGTACACTTGTGAGTGTAGCTGGAATTGGTTCATTGAGGATTGATACAGCAAAGGGCAGAAAATACATCAGAGACGTAATGTATCTGCCAGGATTGAAAGAAAATCTACTAAGTGTTGGGCAAATGGATGAGCACGGATATTGTCTGGTGTTTGGAAAAGGGATGTGCAGGGTATTTGATAGTCCATCCATGGATTATCTCATCATCAAGGTACAAATGAAGAGTAATAAATGTTATCCTGTATCCTTTCTAGCTGAAAAACAGTTACTGATGAAGACTAGTTTCACTCAATCCACATGGATTTGTCATAAGAGACTTGGTCATCTGCATTTTGGAGGTTTGAAACATTTAAGGGATAAAGAAATGGTACATGGTTTACCAACATTGGAAGAACAAAGTGGTGTGTGTGAAGGGTGTCAATTTGGAAAACAACACATGAATGTTTTTCCAAAAGAACAAGCTCAAAGAGCAAGCAAAGCACTCAAGTTAGTACATGTAGACCTTTGTGGTCCTATGAGAAATGAATCGGTTGCAAGGAACAGATATTTCATGCTGAGTATAGATGATTTCACAAGAATGATTTGGGTATACTTTTTAAGAAACAAATCAGAAGCTTTTAGCTGTTTCAAGAAGTTCAAGTTTATGACTGAATTACAAACTGGACACCAAGTGAAATGCATAAGAAGTGACAGAGGTGGAGAGTTTCTATCTACTGAATTTGTGGAGTTTTGTGAAGCTCACGGCATTCAAAAGCAGCTTACAATGGCCTATACTCCTGTTCACCCGTTTTGCGTTTATTCCTATGATGGAAGGGCAAAGTTCCCCACTGCCTTGAGAACTTTGGTGTGCGAGCGTGCCACTGCTAGTAATAAAAATTCTAGCAGACTTAGTTTGGAATGGATAACTTGCGCCCCAAGTTACTGATTTCTGCAAACAAACGATTGTGAATTTGG
The DNA here is from genome assembly GCF_029339155.1 of Prunus mume. Classification (NCBI taxonomy): domain Eukaryota; kingdom Viridiplantae; phylum Streptophyta; class Magnoliopsida; order Rosales; family Rosaceae; genus Prunus; species Prunus mume. The sequence goes on from NC_142705.1 coordinate 16,436,371, forward strand.
GTGAGGAATATCTCCCAAGTAAGTTCTTTTCTTGCCTCAGACTGGTGAGGACTTTAACAATTTATCTCAGTATAAAGAGGTTGTTCTGGCCAGAATGGTTGATGGAATTTAAACTGTTTTTAGGCAGAACTTGCCTTTTACAAAACTATAACAATAAATGCTCATGCTAGAGAGAGATGAAGATACAGCTGGAACTCCATTTCTATCGAGATGGAAGGTTCTGATCCGGGCTGGAAATTTGGAAATGCAAGGCTGGATTTGGACCGTTGACAACTTTGACTGCTAGGTTTCAACTATAAATCGATACCAAAGGTTGATTCTGGCAGAGCTTCAATGTACCTTAAGCTTTTGTGAAGCTTCGAGTGGCGAATCTGCGGTTTCCTCGATCTGCACGGGTGACTTTGAGGACATCAGTGGGCTAGAGACTGCACTGTGAATTTTGTTGAGGTTTTCCATATTTGGAGAGAACTTCAAGCTCTACCTGTCTTGGTTTTTGCTGAACCAAATTTGTAACGAGAGAAATCTCGTTTTGAATGACTTACTTCTTAAGTCTGAGCCTTGGGAATTTTGATCTGAAGCTGGTTTTACTTGAAATTCAAGTGGGCTTGTTGGTTGATTTTGAGTTGTCTATTTGATTGATGGTTTCCTTGTGCAAGATTTTTGTTTGATTGGATGATGAATTTTTTTGTTGTTTCTCACCCTGTTCACTCCTTCTTGTATTTATAGTAAAATGTTTTTAAACTGGGCGGCAAAAAGATATCTCCCCCTTTTTTCTTTTTCTTTTTTAATGGAAAGAAAGAAAATAGGATTTCATCAGTTTTGGCAGATAGGCTCTCAAATAGGCAATCACTTCCCTGTTTTTCTTGAAAAAGAACCTAATCTCTTTCCCAATTTCAACTGCCCCTTGTGAGATTTCACCCGTGATGGTTAGTTTGACTTCTTTTCTGGACAGCTCCTGCTTTCCTGCTTATCCTTATCTGAGATTATAATTTGCTTATCTTTTTGGGAGAATTACCTTCTCTGTAAAAATAGAAGAAAAAATCTCTGAATATATATATATGTAAGAGGGATTTGATCTTCAGGGTTTTCAGGTTTTTCAGAACAACTTGATATCATAAACCTTTCAATCACTTCTTCTATGACAGTTGCCATTGCTGACTTTTCTTTATCCCAGAGATGTCACGTGGGATTGTTTCTGTTCTGGCTCCCCCTTTTTATCACATCGGGCATGTGAGGCCCAGATTAGCTTTGTTTGCTTTGATAAGCTTTAGGTGGGCTCTTCGGTTTTGGGCTTCCATCTTCCTGTTTCTCGAAGACCAAATTGCTTTGATTTTTTGCAGCCTTATTCAGGCCTCATTTTATTGGGTGTGTCAATTTTTAGGCCCAAACAATGCCCCCTTAAGTCTGAATCGTTTTTGGAACAGCTTTCAGACTTAAATGATATGGCCATTAAATTGGCGCGTGGTAAATTCCTCCGTTATCCCACGTCTGCCATGCTTCCCACTAAGATAGTGCCCGTGTGAAACGACTTGATTACTAGCTCTTTATTAGCTAGTCAATATCGATGACGCTTTATCTTTTCCACGTCTCATCTTCTCTTTCCCACGTCAGGCTTCTTAAAAGAAATTTAAAACCACTGCCTGTTCACCTGAAAACCTAGTACTTTCAGACTCCATTCCTCTTGAGCTTTCTTTCTTTCGATAACTCCCTTTCGCTCGATCCTGCCTTGCCCTTCCTGTCAACCTTCCTTTTTAGAAAAATAATTCCGAGAGATGTCTTCCCAAATCCCGTGCTCAATCCTCCTCTGTTCCAGTCCCTCCAGATTACATTCTTTTGGGATTGATAAGCATGCGATAGAGGTTAGGAGTAAGCTCCATCCTTTTGCCCAGAAAAACCTAGACGAAAATGTCCTCCATTTGTTTGAAAATACCTTGGTGCTGGGGCCTCACTGGTTTGGTCCCGTTCCTCCCGAGATGGCGGAGCTGATGAAGAAGGATGCTGAGGCCCTCTATGTTTGAGAGTTCTTACGCTCTGGCTTCTCATTCTTGGGTTAGCAAGAACTTGAGCCGTTCGTTCCCATCTAGTGAAGTGAGAAACATCCAGTCAAGTGGGCTGATTGGATTGACAAGCTTCTTCCCGATTTGGGGCTCACTGAAACGGGCTGGAATTTATGGCGCCATACTTCGTCCGGGCAATCTATCAACGAGATGAGAACACGCTTGCTGCTTTGTGTTTCGGAATTACGCGATAACACTTTCGACTTCGTATAGGCCCTATGGCCCCAACTCTGCCGGATATGGCTCTGATTTTTGGTTTTAGGCCTCATGGAAGACCCGTTGATGCTGTCGGGATTATCACGGAAGAAAAACCAGCGAAGCTAGCCAAGCCATTCAACATCTCTCGATACGATCAAGTAATTGCTCCTTCTCCAATTATCTCGAAAATTTTGTCTTTGAGAAGGACAAATATCGCGATATGTTGTTTCTTACGTATTGGTGAACAAGTTTATTCGCCAATCGTTCTTCTGCGATTCGCTGAGTATAGACATCCGCGAAGCTTTGCATAATCACTGCGATGTTGGACTCGGACCTCTGATTCGGCTCATCTATTCAAGAACACGCATCCGCCACCTGGAGTATCCGCTAAATCTGTCGATCCACGGTGCCTTCGGATGATTCAGATCTGGCTGCGCAGTCTATTTTCTGAATTGAGGTTTCTAGACATAGTTACGCCGAGGATCGGGTTACGCTCGACCATTGTTGTCGCGTAAGTCCTCAAGAGGTCAATTGATGAGTACTGATGCTCTTCAAGCACCGTACCAAGAGGTGCTGCAGCGATGGCAAGTGGTAATCGGAGAACCTATCCTTGGTTTCAACTCGGACATCGTCTGTTTGAGAAAGAGCCGAAGAAGAATATGCAGGCGAATCGATTTGGAAGAAGTTCCCGAGTGTGACCTTACCAGATCGCCTCACGGAGGAGGAGCTCATACCCTCAAGTCATACGAGCTGCAATCGGGGCTCTTCTTGGAGGATGCAGATGACTTGGAGGTCCACAAAGATGCGGTGTGCGTAAATAAGATTAACAATAGTGCAGATGCCCTTTATCCTTCATGGGAACTGAACTCTTGCAGTTCTGCGGAGTTTGATGATTGGTGGAAGGCTAAATTCCGTGATTTGCCTGCTTCTAGTACCGCACTTCAGTTCTTTTTAAATGGGACAAGCTGGACTGTCCATGCAGACGAGGAGACTCACAAATTCATGGTGCAGACCATTAAAGACATCAATATGCAAGTTATAGAAGGCAATTTCTCAATTCTATCTGTTGTTGCCCATTCTTTTTCAGGTGATGATGCTAATCTTCTATTACATGCTGTAATCGGATCCTCTTTGACAAAGAATATTGGTAGACAACCTGCCCAGAGTGGAGAGGTGTTTGGTAAGTTTTGATGTTTGTTCAGCTTCTCCTATTACTCCTCTACTGGATTGACCATTGACTTTTGTTTTCTGCATAGTTAATTCATTCTGCTTTGGGGATCAGCCCTCAGGGATGGAGAAGAGGAAGAAGAAGAAGATCACGTAGAACAGACTCTGTTGAGGCCACTTCTCTGTTAGAAGAAAAAGAAAAGAAATTGCCCAATCTGTGACTCGGTATTTTTTTGATTTCTTTTTGAGTTATTCATAATCCTGTTCGCCATATTTTTAAGGCTCATTTTCTGTTCGTTGCAGCTGGAAGTCCTTCTCCTCCTCTTACTAAGTCAAAAAGACTTAGAATGAAGATTGTAGAAGCATATGTGGCCGGAGGGAACTAGGCGTTCCTACCACCACTTCGGCGGATGATGATCGAGAGAGGCTTTGAGTGTGGAGCAAGAAAAGGAGCTGGAAGAGCTAGAAGAAGTAGGAGAAGGTCCTCAAGAGAAAGCCAAAATAGTGGAAGAAGAGGTGAGTCTTATATATTTGGCATTATTTGTTCTGCTGCACTTTTATTTCTTCCGTTCGACTTACGCATCCGTAGGAGGAAATTCTCTGAGGTGATAGCGGAGAGCATTGCCTTGGCTCAGGCAGGAAGATATAGGGATAGGGCTAACTAACTCCGAGGTGGCCCTTTTTGATGATCCAGAGGTAGAACATTCTCTGCTGCTCCAGCGGTGAGGACCAGAGGAGCAATCGGATCGAGCACAGGGAGCAGCGAACAAGTGGCTCTGCTCCTGAAACCGTAGTAGAAGTGGCTGCCGTTCGGCTTTATGGTGAGTTATGTGGTTTTGTGTGGTTTTGTCCTGTTCCTTCGTCTCTCGACCCTCAAATCTTTATAGGTAGAAATACCAAAAGTCTTTGGGATCTTGGGGTGAGGACCACCCCTCGCAATCTCCGATTGTTCTTGTGAGTGTTTTTGTACTTTTTGTCTTCTTCTTTTACTGCTTTACTGGTTTTGACTTATGCTTCCTTCCACAGATGCCTATTCATTCCCTTGCAAGTTCATCTGCCACGGCCTCTTTTTGACCCGGGTAATTTGAAGCCATGGACCTAGATGCCCAGACGGGTTGGAAAAGCTCGGCTCTCCTGTAGGCAAGATAAAGTCGAGGCGTGGAAGAGGCAATGAAGAGATCGAAGATCTGCGATCAATCGGAGATGGATGAGGCGGGAGGCCTTTGACGGTGATGAAGGATCTGGATCTGCTACAGTGAACATGGCCCCAAAACCCATACTTGAGATGAGCCTTGGCTTGCAGGATGTGCTCAACCTTCATGACCTTTATGAAGATCCGAGGCCCACCTTCAAAACCTCCGAGTTCTACAAGGCCACTCACGAAGCCAACAGGCTGACTTTGCAAAGCGACGGCTGGACCGGATGGTTGCGGGGTATAAAGAAGCCAAAGCTCTGCGGACAAATTGGAGAAGCAGTTGCGGAGCTTCAAAAGCGGTGGCGAGCGGAAGTGCAGGGCTCGGGGTTGGATTGAGCTCCAAGACCAAGGACACCTTCCTTGTGCAGAGCATGGTTGCAGCTTCTAGGCCAGCCGGAGATTGCAGAGGCTTCAATTCATCGGGTGTGCTGCTCCAAAGGAACTTTCTATCAAGAAGACCAATCTGCAAGAGACTCTCAGAAAATTAGGATTTTGATTTTGTTATTTTTGTTTTTGATGAACAGCTTGCCATGGGGAAGGCCCTACGGCTTATTTATTTTAAATAAAGTTTCTTTTTTTGCAATTCTAGTTTTCGATTTCTATTGATGAAATAAACAGAAGTAGAGGTACAAAAAGGAACAAACTTAAAATAATCCCAGAACAAAAGTGATTTTAAAAGGAATCAAAAGATTTTTAGTGTAGTCTTGTGTCAATCCCAGGGTCTGTTTGTACAGCCTGCGAATCCCACATGGTTGGATAAAACTTCTTTAACCATTTGCCATTGATTGGGGTAGTATGAATTTCTCCGTCCCTATCCTGCAACCTATACGCCCCCATTCCAAGAATTTGATTGATTATGAAAGGGCCCTCCGATGTAGGTGACCATTTTCCATAACCAGCCACATGTGTTCCAAGGGGCAGAACCGCTTTCCAAACTATCTCTCCTTCTTCAAAACTCTTGTTCTTAACTCTTTTGTTGTAAGCCCTTGATACAGACTTGTTTTCCTGCCAGGAGTTTGTTGAGAGTGTCAGTGCTTGCATCCAATCCTTCCAGTTCCAGCGCATGGCCTAGGAGTAGTTTTCTCCTACTAAGTTATGTTGGTGAGCAATTCTGAGGGACTGAACAACTATCTCCATAGGCAGAATTGCATCATGACCGTAGATTAACGCATAGGGAGTCATGCCAGTTGCTTCTCTTTTTGAAGTTCTATATGCCCACAGAGTTTCTGACAACTTCTCATGCCATTGTTTTGGATTCTTCTCAAGCATTTTCCTGATAATGTTGATGATCACTTTGTTGCTTGATTCTGCCTGTCCATTGGCTTGGGCATAATAAGGAGTGGACTGGAGCAGTCTGATTTTGAATGCCTCTGCCATGTCCAGCATTTCTCTAGATATGAAAGAGGATCCTCTATCAGTTGTGATTGATTCTGGGATGCCAAATCTTTGTATAATCTGTTCTTCTATGAAAATGATGATCTCTTGAGATGTAGTGGATTTAACAGCCTTGGCTTCTACCCACTTAGTGAAATAGTCTGTGGCAACAATGATAAAGCAGTCTTCTTTGGCTGGATAGATCTTGCCAATGAGGTCCATTGCCCATCCTCTAAAGGGTCATGGCTTTACCACTGATTCATGGGAACCGATGGAGCTGCTGGATGGGCCGTGTCTTTGACAAGATTCACATCTCTTGGAATAGTTAATGCAATCTTTCATCATGGTTGGCCAGAAGTAGCCATATCTTCTAATTAACCAGCACATTTTTCTCCCACCTTGATGTGCTCCACAGATTCCTTCATGGGTTTCCCCCATGACTTTCATGTATTCTTTCTTTCCGAGGCACCTTAAAAGCAACTCATCCTTACTTTTTCGGACCAAATCTTCGTTCCACATAAGGTAGTTTAAAGCCATGATTCTGATTCTCTTTTCAGAGGGCAGAGTTGGATATCGTAAATAGGTCATGATAGGATTTCTCCAATCATCTTCGGTGATTGTGGCAGAATTGACATCTATTTCCATCCCCAGGTCAGAACAGATGGTAGGCTTTTCTTTTCTATCCTGATGATTCTTTGTACACAATCTTCGGGCATTTGTATGCTTGTTGCCACCTGAGCCAATTCATTGGCTGCAAAATTTTCTTCCCTTGGGATATGTTCCCAAGTGGCTTCTCTAAATTCTGTCAGAAGATTCCTAGCTGCCACCAAGTAGACGGCTAGAGAAGGGCTTAGGCACTTGTATTCCCCAGCAATTTATTTTAAAACCAGCATGGAATCTCCCAGAATTTCCTCACATTGGATTCCTAGTTCTACCAAGCATTTCCAAGCCAATGATTAAGGCCTCATATTCACCCTGTTGTTGGTGCACTGAAATCCAATTGGAAAGAGTAGCATGTCTCGATTCCAAGTGGTTCTTCCAAAACAATTCCTGCCCCGGAAGCTATATCAGTTTTTGATCCATCAAAGTATAACTTCTAAGGTGCAAGATGAACTGAATAGATAGGATTGTTGAGGCAGGTGTGAGCTCTGGTTAATAGATCTGCATTTGCTATGTCTAAAGAGTCCATGTTTTCAATCTCCTCCCGAGATGATCTGCTAGGAAGTGCCACGCTTGTCCTTTGACGGCTTTCTGAGGAACATATTGAAAGCAAATTCTGTCAAGGCCAAGGTCCATTTTCCAATTCTGCCTCTTAGCATTGGTCTTGTTAGCATGTATTTGATCAGATTTGTTTTGGCAATTATATATAAGGTGTATGGCAACATGTAATGTCTGAGCTTTACAGCAGTGAAGTACAAGGCTAGGCAAAGTCTTTCAATTGCAGAATATTTTCTTTCCACCTCTGTTAGAGTTCTGCTGGTAATAGACTGTTCCTTCCCTTCCTTGTTATCCTGAACCAATAAACTTCCAATGGATATTTCTGATGCAGATATATAGAGCTTGAGTGGTCTGCCTTTCTTTGGTGGGGACAGAACTGGTGGATTTGAGAGGTAATGCTTGATTTCCTCAAAAGCTTGTTGGTGCTGTTCTTCCCACTTAAAGGTTTGTTCCTGTTTCAATCTTAACAAAGAAGAGAAAGGCTGGATCTTTCCTGCAAAAATTGGATATAAATCTCCTTAAAAAATTAATTTTTCCTAAGAGATTTTGCAATTCCTTCTTGTTCCTAGGCGGCAAAGCTTCTATGATGGATTTTGCTTTGTTTTTGTCGATCTCTATGCCTCTTTGGTGGACCAAGAATCCTAGGAAATTTCCCGCTTGAACTCCAAAAACGCACTTCTTTGGGTTCATTTTCAGTTTATGTTGCCTCATTCTTAGGAATGCTCTTCTTAGATTTGTCATGTGGTTTCCCCCTCTGGTGATTTAATCACCACATCATCATTATAAACTTCCAAGGAATGCCCTATCATATCATGGAAAACAGAATTCATTGCCCTTTGATAGGTAGCCCCTGCATTTCTCAAGCCAAAAGGCATTACAGTGTATTCAAAAGCACCTATATGCCCTGGACACATGAAGGCTGTCTTGTGGATGTCTTCTTCTGCCATCATGATCTGATTGTAACCTGCGTTGCCATCCATAAAAGATAGCATCTGGTTGTGGGCAGCTCCATCTACTAGCATGTCTGCCATTGGCATAGGGTACTCATCCTTGGGAGAGGCCTCATTCAGATTTCTGTAATCCACACAGATTCGACCCGATTTTTCTTTTTAGAACTGGTACAATATTAGCCACCAATCGGCATAGATGGTGGCCTCGATGAAATCTGCCTTGAGCAGCCTTTCTATTTCTTCCTTGACTTTCAGTTCTGTGTCCATGGACATCCTTCTTCTGGCATGTTTGAGTGGAAGGTATCCTTCTTTGATTGGCAACCTGTGTTCTACCAATTCCCTATCTAATCCTGGTATCTCATGATAATGCCAAGCAAAACAATCTTTGAACTCTTGTAGAAATGCAATGAGTTCATTCTTAAGTGATTCTTTCAATAGTGCGCTGATAAAGGTAGGCCTTGGATCCTCCCATGTTCCTAAGTTTATTTTCTGCAACGGATCTTCTACCTCTGGCAGAGAGTCATCCAGTGCAATGGTGCAAAATCTAACACTTCCTCTTGTAGTTCCTCTTCCTCCTGGCCTTCCGTGCTTTCATGAGTGAATTCTGCCATATTGATGGCTGGATCTGCACAAAAAGCTTTCTTTCCTCCCAAAGATATATCAACAATCTTTTTGTAATAGACCAGATTATTGCAGGCTCGATCATTTTCTTGTTGATTGGGACTAAACATCGGAGTTTTGGAAGTTTAGGACAAAAGGTCTGTTCCAATCCTCCAAAGAGTTGGCTAGACCTTCTTCAATGAGCCTCTGGGCCGTGACACCATGGGGGCGGCTGTTACAGGTTGACTCCAAAGAAGGTGAAAGGACCGAGGTCATCATGATAGTACCTTGCCTCACAACACATGGCAGAAGGTAGAAACGGTCGTGGATCGGCCTCTATTATCTCCATGTAGCCTTCTTCATTCCATAAAGCTAACTGTTGATGAAGAGTGGAAGGAACACATAAACTCTGATGAATCCAGTCTACGCCAAGCAGTGCATTGTAAGTGGTAGAAGTAGTATCTACACAAAGAATGCAACCTTCAAACTTCTTGCTTCCTACTAAAACATCCACATCCAGGATCCCAAGGGTTTTGTGATGCCCCAGTGAAATTGGTGACGGTCAAGCGGGTTGGAATTAAATCCTTTCCGTTCTGCCCATTTTGCTCGATTCATGAGGCGAAGGTTGATCTTGCACCTTCATCTATCATAATTTTGGGGATAGGAACACCCCCAAAGTTTGCTGTTATAAACAAAGGGTGCAGGTGGTTCGCCATTTCTTTGGTTGGTTTGGAGAAGCAAAGCTGACCTGTAGCCACTTGTTGGTGGTTCCTTCTGGGATTGCTGTTTGTTCGGCCTCTCTTCCGCTTAACCTGCATTCAAAACTCTCTTAGGAAAATACATCTCCGTCCGAGTGTTCTTCGTCCCTATATCGCCTGAACTTTTGGCGAATGAACACCATATTGATGCCTAGGTCAGACGTAACAAGTCCTCCAATTCGCACCAAAGGCCTCGGTTTACGCATCCAACTCTCCGTCATAATCCATCTGTTCTCCACCGCACTCCTTCGTCCATTCTCCCGTTCTTCATTTGAGGAGCGCATTACAGTCGTCTGCAGATGGTTCATAATCCAGTGCTCCTCTTCATACTCCTCACCCAGATCTTCTTGTCCTTCTCCTGGAATAGGATCGGTTTTTTCCTCTGGTTGGGGAGTTTTAAGTAGATCTTCTGAGATAGAGGCAGGATGGATAGAAGGTTTCTCTGAGGATTCTGCTTTCGTCAACCTCTGTGGTTGAGAGATTGCTTGTTCATCTGGGAAGTACTTCTGCTCTTTTCCTTTCTAGCGAATTGGCCTCTGGAAGCACTGTGCGTTTTCTTGTTATTCGGGAATGTGCAGTCGTCTCTGAACCTCCTCCTTTGAGTTCTTGTTAGTTCCATTGTTGGTCTGCCATTCTTCCCGAATACCACCGCCTTCAATAATGGCCGCCAAAGGTTTCTCACTTAGGGCATTTTTATTGATATTTCCTCCTTAGGTTAGTCATTCTTACGCTAGATTGGACAGTGCAGGGTAGTTTCTCGTCTGGCTCTATCATGGGGCGTGGTTCCAATCCGGTCAAAACACTTGAAGTGGGCAGTTCACCTTTTCGGGACTACTTCGGCTTACCTCACACTTGCAATCGCTGCAGAGCACTACTCCGGCTAAAATGGTTGCTTTTGGTCTCTCCATAGTCTCTTTTGAAACTATTCTGCTCCTACCGAGCCAGCCTCTAGCCGTCATCCTTCTTTCGCTTAAGCCAATTTAGGTTGACCATATTAACTTGTGGTGACGGATGGAGGTTTTGCCAGGTTTAGCCTTCCTGCTGTTATCCCTTCCTGTATGACATCTCTAAAACAACACAACTATTGGTAGAATGATTCCAAGAATTGTGCCATCTGCAATACTTTCTGCCCTTGAGTTCCTCTGGTTTGGGCATTCTGTGAGGTGTCTCTATTGCTTTCTGCAGCAACATTTCATCAAACAAGGCATCTACTTTGGTCAGATCAAAGGAATACACCTTGTTCTGCATTGGTTTGTTTGGAACAAACCCTCTTGTGAATGGTGGCGGCTTCTGATCCCTTGGAGGCTTTGTAAGAGTTTTACAACTGATGGGATGCTTTAATTTTGCCATTTCCGCAACTGCAACCTCTCTCTCCTCCGATCATTCTGTATCTTCTTCTGACTCTACTTCAATCATATGTATTGAGGAAGAAGGGGATTTATAATACGTGCCTTTGGAAGAGTTTCTCTTCTGCTGTTCCTCCCTGAGCAATTCCTCGTACTTGGACGCTTTATCTGCCAGATTCTGCCAGATCTCAAACAGACATCCCATCAAATCTTTTTCTTAGAGAAATCTTGAGGGCAGCCTGAGCCATTTGGATGAAGTGTCTTTCTTCCATGGGGATTCGGCACTTCATTTTGAGCTTCCTGAACCTGTTTATAAAGTCTTGGGCAGGTTCATCTTCACTCTGTTTGAGGCGGCAAGGTCACTGATGGTGACTTCCTGAATCTCGTAATCGTAGTCATGGAAGACACTCTTCATTTGTTCCCAAGTCGAATGGAATTTCTTTGTGATTAGTGTACCAAGTGAAAGCTTGTCCAGAGAGAGAATTCCCGAAAAGTCTTAGCTTTAACAGTGGGTTATTCTCTATGGCTATGCATTGGATAGAAAATCTGCCTACGTGCTCGACTGATGAAGCATGAGGATCCTCTCCGTTGAATAAAGTGAAGTTTGGCACTTTAAAACCTGGGGACAAGGGTATCTGATCAATGTAAGGTGGATATGGCTTTCTGTAGGTGGGTCTTTCTCCCTCCGGCCTCAGGCTCCATCATTTCCCTGATCATCCTTTGCAATGCCCCACGCATTTAAAGCATTAACAGGGAGGAGATTTTGTCCTGCTCAGTGGGCATAATTAATTCGGGGTTACGCCTATATGGCCTAAGCGTAACTTCTTCCTGTGTTCCTCAGTTCTTCCACAGGTGGTTCCTCAGCTTTGCCCCCTGCCTCGTCATTATTAGCATAGGGTAGTTTCCCCCTCCGCCTCTCCTTCCTCTTGCAGGTGGAGGGAATGGATTGGGGTCCATCCTTCCGGCCTGTAGGGTAATACTGCTGGTCAGCAGAATTTCCATAGGGTGATCTTGTGGGACCGCTTGTTGTGGAACAGGTTGAGGCTCGTTGATTCTGGAACTTGTCTGGCGCAAGACCCTCCGCCGTATTGGGGCCTGACGCTTCTTGGATAGGAAAAGCTCATTCCCTGTGTCCACTGGATTTCCCCTCGTTACAGTCTTCCACACCTGCAACAAGAGGATTCTCTTGATATGGCCATGCCAATCACGGTGGGGACCATAAGGAAGGTCTAGTTCTTTGGACCACCTCATCCGATTGGGAATTCAGCCATGGCACCTCTCGGTCCTTCTGAATTGCTGTTGACTGCCATTGCATCATGGTCATATTATTTAGAATATCGTGGCTCCTTTGTGTTGTGACCTCTTGTCGTAACACAGATTCTATGTCGACGTTCATCATTCGAGCCAGTCCTGGACCTCCCGCTCCTGTGCTGCCATGTGAATGTCGGGCGTCACTCTCTTCTGATTCCAGTCCTTCCCTGAGGGCCACTTGGTTTATTTCCATGTCGTGGTGTGGGTTCTAGCTAGAGCTTCCAGTATTCATGAACTTGCGAAGAACTCAATGAGAATATGTATACTGAGAAGTCCCACTGGGCGTGCCAAATTGTTCACCCGTTTTGCGTTTACTCCTATGATGGAAGGGCAAAGTTCCCCACTGCCTTGAGAACCATAGACTGGTCAACAAGTCAGCTTTCTTTGGTGTGCGAGCGTGCCACTGCTAGTAATAAAAATTCTAGCAGACTTAGTTTGGAATGGATAACTTGCGCCCCAAGTTACTGATTTCTGCAAACAAACGATTGTGAATTTGGGTGAGGAATATCTCCCAAGTAAGTTCTTTTCTTGCCTCAGACTGGTGAGGACTTTAACAATTTATCTCAGTATAAAGAGGTTGTTCTGGCCAGAATGGTTGATGGAATTTAAACTGTTTTTAGGCGGAATTGCCTTTTACAAAACTATAACAATAAATGCTCATGCTAGAGAGAGATGAAGATACAGTGGAACTCCATTTCTATCGAGATGGAAGGTTCTGATCCGGGCTGGACTGGAAATGCTGGGTGATTTGGACCGTTGACAACTTTGACTGCTAGGTTTCAACTATAAATCGATACAAAGGTTGATTCTGAGCTTCAATGTACCTTAAGCTTTGTGAAGCTTACAGTGGGCAAACTGCGGTTTCCTCGATCTGCAGGTAAGGATAGCTTTTGAGGACATCAGTGGGCTAGAGGCGCACTATGAATTTTGTTGAGGTTTTCCATATTTGGAGAGAACTTCAAGCTCTACTGCTTGGTTTTTCTGAACTAAATTTGTAACGAGAGAAATCTCGTTTTGAATGACTTACTTAAGTCCGAGCCTTGGGAATTGATCGAAGTGGTTTTACTTGAAATTCAAGTGGGCTTGTTGGTTGATTTTGAGTTGTCTATTTGACTGATGGTTTCCTTGTGCAAGATTTTTGTTTGTTTGGGTGATGAATTTTTTTTGTTGTTTCTCACCCTGTTCACTCCTTGTATTTATAGTAAAATGTTTTTAAATCGGCAAAAAGATATCTCCCCCTTTTTTCTTTTTCTTTTTAATGGAAAGAAAGAAAATAGGATTTCATTAGTTTTGGCAGATAGGCTCTCAAATAGGCAATCACTTCCCTGTTTTTCTTGAAAAAGAACCTAATCTCTTTCCCAATTTCAACCGCCTTGTGAGATTTCACCCGTGATGGTTTGTTTGACTTCTTTTAAGGTGACTCCCGCTTTCGCTTATCCTTCTCGAGATTATAACTTGCTTATCTCTTTAGGAGAATTACCTTCTCTGTAAAAATAGAAGAAAAAATCTCTGAATATATATATGTAAGAGTGATTTGATCTTCGGGTTTTCAGTTTTTCAGAACAACTTGATGTCATAAACCTTTCAATCACTTCTTCTATAATACAGTACATTGCTGACTTTTCTTTATCCCGAGATGTCACGTGGATTGTTTCTTTCTCGGCTCCCTTGTTATCACATCGGGCCTATGAGGCCCAAATTAGCTTTGTTTGCTTTGATAAGCTTTGGGCTGGGCTCTTCTGGTTTTTGGGCTTCCATCTTCCTGCTCGAAGACCAAATTGCTTTGATTTTTGCAGCCTTATTCAGGCCTCATTTTGTGAAATGGGTGTGTCAATTTTAGGCGCAAACAACTCCTCAACAAAATGGAGTGGTAGAGAGAAAGAATAGGACTGTCATTGAGATGGCAAAATCAATGTTACATGATAAGGGAATGCCTTATTTCCTATGGGCAGAAGCAGTGCATACAGCTTATTTGCTGAACAGATGTCCTACCAAAGCTCTCCATAACATTACCCCATTTGAATCATATAGTGGAAGGAAGCCTGGAATTGCACATCTGAAAGTTTTCGGTTCTCTGTGTTATGTTCATGTACCAATGAATTGAGGCACAAGCTGGATCCTAAGAGTACAAAGGGAGTGTTTGTGAGATATGCCACTTGTGAAAAAGGCTATAGAGTTTTTGATCCAGTTTCTAACAAGCTTATATTGTCAAGGGATGTGACATTTGATGAAGAAGGTGCTTGGCATTGGACAGATAACAATGATTCAGTTATGACACCATACACAATTAAAAATCAAGTAGATTTTGATTTTCATTCTGACAGTTCAAATGGCACCTCTACTGTTACACCTCAAACTCTGAATATGCAGGGGAGAACATTATCAACTCCAAGTGATATAAGCAGTGGAGAAAGGAGAACTCAAGCTTATGATCACACTCCTTTAAAATGGAGAAAGCTAGATGATGTTCTTGCTCAGTGTAACTTGTGCATCTTGGAACCAGAAAAATATGCTGATGCTGCTCAAGATATATCTTGGCTTAAAGCTATGCAAGATGAATTGCAGATGATTGAAAAGAATGGAACATGGGAATTGGTGGATAGACCAACTGAAAAACCAGTGATTGGAGTTAAGTGGGTTTACAAGACAAAACTAAATTTGGATGGCTCTGTGCAAAAGAATAAAGCATGATTAGTTGTCAAAGGGTATGCTCAGAAGCCTGGACTGGATTATAATGAAACTTATGCACCTGTAGCCAGATTGGACACCATTAGAACACTTATTGCTCTTGCTGCTCAAAAGGATTGGAAACTGTACCAGCTTGATGTGAAATCTTCTTTCCTTAATGGTGTGCTACAAGAGGAAGTCTATATCAATCAACTTGAAGGTTTTGTAATTAAAGACAAAGAGGACAAAGTTTATCGTCTACATAAAGCTCTCTATGGTCTGAAGCAAGCACCAAGGGCTTGGTATTGAGAGATAGACAGCTATTTCACTCTATGTGGTTTTAAGAAAAGCCTAAGTGAAGAAACTTTATACACCAAAGAAAGGGGAGATAAGGATATCCTAATTGTCTCTATTTATGTAGATGACATTGTCTACACAGGGAGCAATAAGGAGTTACTAGATGAGTTTAAGGAAGATATGATGACTAAATATGAGATGACAAATTTAGGTATCTTGCATTACTTTCTTGGCATGGGGGTGATTCAAACCAAGTCTAGTATATTTCTACATCAAAAGAAGTATGCTAGCACCTTGTTGAACAAATTTGGCTTGACTAATTGCAAATCTGTAACCACACCTCTTGTTGCCACTGAGAAACTAGCTAAGGATGATGGGAGTGGAGCTGCAAATGAAGAACACTACAGAAGCATTGTTGGTAGTCTGCTGTACTTAACTGCTACAAGACCCGACATCATGTATGCTTCAAGTCTGCTAGCTAGATTCATGCACTGTCCTACAAACAGGCATTATGGAACAGCTAAACATGTTTTGAGATATGTCAAGGGAACTCTAGACTACGGCTTAGAGTATGTGAAAGGCAGGAAATCAGTTCTGATCGGCTACTGTGACAGTGATTGGGGAGGATCAGTTGGTGATAGCAAAAGCACATTGGGGTACGCTTTTACCTTTGGGAGTGGAGTGTTTTCTTGGGCTTCAGTCAAACAGAACTGTGTAGCATTGTCCACTGCAGAAGCTGAGTACATCAGTGCAGCTGAAGCAACTACACAGGCTATTTGGTTGCGTTTTGTGCTAGAGGACTTTGGAGAGCTACAAACGGAAGCTACTTCATTGCATTGTGACAATATCTCAACAATTGCAATCACTAAAAACCTTGTGTTCCACCAGAAGACAAAGCACATTGATAGAAGATACCATTTTATCAAGGATGCTTTGCAAGAAGGAGTTATTGATCTGGAATACTGTCCTACCAATGAACAACTAGCTGACATTTTCACCAAACCATTGGCCAAAGATCGGTTCAATTATCTCAGAGGCATGCTTGGAGTGAATCAGCTCAAGACTTAAAGGGGACTGTTGAATTATAAGTGCTCAAGCTAATTTCATAAACTAAATACGTTTAGTTTTTCTTATTGTTTGTTTTATTGGTAATCCAAGTGTCATAGTTTGATTGGTTAGTTTGTGGATGGCTGAGATTGCATTGTGATGTAATGCATCCAGCTGTCATTGTGCCTAACGGATATATCCTCACACCAAGTGTGTGTGTTTGTACTGTACAGATTTCTTACAGAAGAGAAATGAGAATGTTCTCTCTGCTACACGTATAGCAGAGGAGTTTTGGATTTAAGCTTTTCTTCTCTCCTTGTTTTTGTTCTCTACCAATACACATACAGATTCACAAAAACACTAACATCTTTGTCATAAGTCGTATTGCCATGAACCAACTGGTATACATTGAATCCTGCCTTCAGAAAGTTCAAAAACAGAAAACTGGGAAAGAGAAGACAGATAGTTGGTACTCATACAATCCAGTTTGGATTTAATGGCCTCATGTCACTTATCTAATTCAGTGTCATACGTATCCTCAATGTGGTTAGAAGAATCTTCCTATACATCTAAGATGGGTTTGTTGATCCCATTAACTTTACATGGAGCTTTTAGGAACATGGTTGTCAGGTAGTTGAATTCTGAATTTTGGTTGGTTATAGCTGGTTTCCATGCGTTCTAACAATTGTCCATTTGCCCTATTTCAAGCAAATTCTCCGATACGGAATAAAGTGGACGTTCCGACAAACAACTTTTTGCTCATCTAGTTGATAGAAGCAATTTTATAAGGTTTCCCTTAGATGACCCACAAATCTAAATTGAAATACCCAACTCTAAGCTCATACATATGACATATTTTCATATATGTATTTCAACCCGAAATCTTAACAACTTTAAGACTTGACTTTCATTATAACTACATCTCATGGAGTTCTTTGAAATTTATTTGGAAGGCACTCTAATCGACAAGCACATTGTCGTTAGTGGTACACATCCTTACAAGGATATGGGTAAATCAGTAATTCATAATGGACCGAACCATATCCATTATTGTTCAATTTCTCTTTTCAAAGAAGTCCATTATGATGTGATGCCTCGTTCCTTGATAGTCAAGAAACTAATGTCCTCGAGTATCCATTTCCTTGATCGAATAAAAAAAAAAGGTTAAATACTTTCGACATTCTGCTTTTCTTCTTATACATTCTTGAATTCTTTAAAACCTTTTTCAAAAGATTCAGACTTGTGTTGTATAGGATACACATAGTCCAACAAATAGTGATCATCGGTGAACGTCATAAAACAAGAGAAGCTTACTTTGTTGTAGTGTACACAAACCACAACCATCAAAGTGTATTAATCTTCTCATAGACCTTTTAGGTCGTTGAGGCATCATTGATTTTCTCAACAGTTAATACAACCATTCATTTGCTCAATGAAAGAGGCAAGTAATCGGATTATGACAATCCAGTTATTCATGTATAAAGAACAATGTAGTTTTATCGAACAAAGCCTTATATCCGTCTTCTCAATCTCCTTATGCATAGCCAGGAATCTAAAGACAATCTTTCAACTCCTAAACCTTAGGGGCTCATTTGTTACACTAGGCTGTCTTGACATGGACTATACTTAGGGACTATCATGGCTTGGCTTTGCTTGGTCTAAATTAGATAACACTTATGCTGCGTTTGGTGTATGCTTGGACTAGGACTAGATTTTTTTTATTTTTCAAAGTATATATATATATATATATATATTATGTATATTATAATATATATATATATATATTATATAGGGTTTTTCGTAGCTATGGTCCCTCAACTATACCCGTAATTGCATTTGGGTTACTGAACTCAATTATTAGTTGCAGAGGTCACTCAACTATGTGTTTCGTTGCACCGTTAGTTCCTACCGTCAAGTCTCTCTAACGGAAGGGACTAATGGTGCAACACAACACCTTAATTGAGTGACCTATATAACTATTTTTTGGAGTTAAGTGATCAAAGTGTAACTCCGAGTATAGTTGAGGGATCATTGTTACAAATAATCCTAACTGAAAAGTTACATTTGCCCATCAATAATTGGATAGATCTTGCCACGTCATCATTTTAAACAGAAAAAACTAACGGACTTGACAGAAGGACTAATGGTGCAACGAAACACATAGTTGAGTGATCTCTACAACTACTAATTGAGTTCAGTGACCCAAATGCAATTACGGGTATAGTTGAGAGACCATAGCTGCGAAAAATCCTATTATATGATATATGTCTATGTATATACGTGTGTATATGTGTATTACATATATACATATACATATATATATATATGTGTGTGTATACATATATATCAAACATATATTACATATATGTGTATATAAGTGTATGTATATGTATATTATAATATATAATATATATTGGTATATTATAATAATAATATATGTGTATGTACATATGTATATTATAGCATATGTGTATATATGTATATTATAATATATAATATATATGGGTATATAATAATATACGTGTATATACATATGTATATTATATATTATATAATATGTGCATATATACATGTATATATGTATATTATAATATATAATACATATGGGTGTATTATAATAATAATATGTGTATATACATATGTATATTTTGTAGGGGTGTAAATTGGATTGGAATTCCGTCCGATTCCGGTCCGAAATTTTCCAAAAGATTCCGACTCCAATACCTCCGACATCCGAAAGTGCCGAATTCGATTTTTCCGATAAAATTTGGATTGGAATCGGAATGTATCTGTAAATTCCGAACTCATTCCGATCAGATTTTTCCGATTTTTTCGGAAAAATTCTGGAATTTTAATTATAATTATATATATATTTTTGTTTATAGGTCTTATATATGTTTTATTTCAGTACTCATATATACATATATGCTAAACATAGGAGTATATTAATTGAAGACTATTGGAAAAAAAATATATAGTCTTGTTTTGGATCAAAGGTGTAAAATTAAATAATATGGTTTGGTCACATACTAAAGGTAAATGTCATGGTCACACACTAGATTAATAGTTGATCCAATAAAATTGATCATGGTTCGAAGGGTAACATTAAATCATACACTAGATTAAAAGGTGATCCAATAAAATTGATCATGGTTCAAAGGGTAACAATTCCATGATCACACACTAAGGGTAAATGTCATGGTCATACACTAGATTAATAGTTGATCCAATAAAATTGATCATGGTTCAAAGGGTAACATTTAATCATACACTAGGAGTATACTGAACATAGGAGTATATATTACTTTAACACTATGTATTTTTGATAACATGCTTGTTTGAATATTACAAAAATGCATGTAGGGTTATTAAATCCAAACATATTACATAACAAAAATGCATGTATACTTATATATTATTATATATTCTATATATGTGTATCCTAAGTTATATTTATACAACCTAGAATTAAACAAACATTTAATTATATGAGACAAAAACTCTCTCTCCTTATATTAACTAAACACACATATAATTACAAGTAACATAAAATATATACTATATAGGAAGTAAAAAAATAAAAATAAAAACGTTTTCCTTTTGTTGGGCCCTGCCTCCATCTCTCCCCTCTCATTTTCTTTTTCTTTTTCCTTCTTCTTCCTCTCTTTATCTGTCTCCGTCTCTTCCTCTTTTTTTCTCTCTTTTACTTTTTCTCTCCATCTCTCAATCTCTCCCTCTGTCTCTTTTTTCCTCCTTCTTCTTCTTCCTCTCTGTCTTAGTCTCTCCCTCAGTCTTTTTTTTTTTTTCCATTTTCTTCCTCTCTCCGTGTCTATATTTTCTTCTTTTTTTCCCTTCTTCTTCTTCTTCTTCTTCTTCTTCTCTCTCTCTCTCTCTCTCTCTCTCTCTCTCTCTCTCTCTCTCTCTCTCTCTCTCTCTCTCTCTCTCTCTCTATGGTGATGGTGGTCTGATTGGGTGGTGGTTTGATTGGGTATGGGTGGTACAGTGGTATTGATGCCACAATTGGGTGTTGCCGCGTGATGTTATCGCTTTTGGAGTTTTTTGCGAGTGGTGCCAATCCCACAACGACTGCAAACATAACTTCAATTTTTTTCCTGCTCTATAAATATCTTCACCTTAGCAAAGTTTAATAACACTTGGGCCCCATTTGGTTCATGGGAAAGGAGGCTTGGGAATAGGAATTCAATTGCTTTCCCATGTTTGATAAGTTCATGCATGGGAAATGGTTGTTTGGTACATGGGAAAATACGGGAGAAAGTGAAGCCCTCCTTTCAACTTGGGTTTTGTTTTCCCTCCTCATGGGAAAATTTGGGAAAATGAGCCAACATTCAATGCACAATTTTCATGATTATTTTGTCCCCATGAACAATTTGGAATTACAATGTATCATTAAATGCATTCTTTTTTATTTTGATTTAATATGGGTATAATTGGAAAATTATATAAACTTTGTTTTCCATTCCTACTCAAAACAAACATAGGAAAGGAAACAAAGTGAAATCTCCCGGTTACTTTCCCAACATTACCAAACGTGGGAAAGGAATCTTTTATTTCCCATTCCTTGGGAAATGACATGGGAAGTGATTTTCCTTCAAATCTATTCCGTGAACCAAACGGGCCTTGAAGGCTAGCCTACATGTTGGCGGGCTTGGAATGTCAAAAAAAATTTGGGCTTTTTAAAATTTCCCTAATTTAGGTTTTTAACAAATTGTCCAGTTGAGATTTTTGCTAAATGCATAGTTTAGCATATAGAGTGATATTCTGAAAATTTCCGAAAATAGTAATTTCCGGAAGTTTCCAAGAATTCCGAAAATGCCGAAAATTCCATATCGGAATAGAGTTAGTATATTCTGAATTTTCGAAATCGCATCGAAATGAAAATCAATTCGAAAATTCAGTTGAATTCGAACACTGTTTTGATTCGTTCTGGCCAAATTACACCCCTAATATTATGTATGTGATATATTATATAATATATGTAATATGTATAATATATGTGTATATACGTGTATATATATTTATATTATAGTATGTGTATATATGTATATAAAAATAATAATAATAATATACTTGTATATACATATGTATATTATATAATATATGTAATATATACATGTATATATGTATACACATATATACATTATATACATATATAAGATATGTGTACATATGTGTATTATACTATATGTGTGTGTGTGTGTGTATATATTATAATATAAAATATATGGATATATAATAATAATAATAATAATAATAATAATAATAATATATATATGGATGTTATACATTAGTAAGCATATGACTAGTTAATCATTCTCTTCTACATGGGTTTATTATTCCCCTCCTAAGGAGATGATTTTGATGGGCCCGGTTTTAGCAATCCCATTTAAAACTAGGATTAGATGAAACAAACACGGACTAAATTTAGTCCAAGCCAGTTCAAACCAATCCTGCATAACAAACGACCCCTAGGAGTCTTCTACTTTTTACTAGTACTTTGCAACAATTACAAACATGCTAAATAGTACAAGGATTAACTATCCAAGTAGAGGATCTAACTGTAAGAACTGATTTTAAGAACAAAACAAGTTCCTTCAAAGGGTTATGTTCTTGAGACTTTGCAAGTAAAGCCTTGCAACTCCTCTTCCAACATCCATCCTAATCGATAATGCAACTATGTTCTTTTGGAGTTCTTTGCTTTCTTCATATTAACTCTTCCCTTGATTTTATTAGTCACTCCCACTATCTCTCTTGAAACTCTCTTCAAGTATGATACGTTCAACAACTTTGGAGAAAGTGTAGCTTCTAGTTTACCATGAACTTTGTGAATTCATCAGGGAGGGAGGTAAGGAATAAGTCTTAGGCTCGTTTCCTTTCTAGTTGAGTGCATAAGTTCTCAAACTCTTTAATGATCCAAATCATCTTAGTTTATCATGGATTATTGACCCCTAAGACTGTTTTGATCTTGACAACTTTACAAACAACTGTGATGCAACTATGTTCTTTTGAAGCGTCAATTACGAATCTCTTCCGCCATGTTCAAAGTAACATTTTACGTTTTTTCTTGGGATGTGCTACAATCTGGAAGATTGTGAGAAAGGGATTGAGCTTTAGTACATATGCAATTCATTTCAACACTCTTGTGATTGTAGTACTAAGCTGGAAACGTCATCCTTGGAGGTTATCTTTGTCAAGTGAATATGTGTAGACACTTCTACAAACTACTATATATATATATATATATATAGAGAGAGAGAGAGAGAGAGAGAGAGAGAGAGAGGAGAGGGAGAGGGAAAGAGGGAGAGGGGAATGGGGGGAGGGAGGGATGGAGGGAGGGATTGTTTATACCTTTAAGGAACTTCTTTGAGCAAAGCTCAAGGTTGATCACTCATGGAGGACATTGCTAAAGGTTGTTCTTTTATGGAGGCCATTCACCAAATGATTCTCCAAAAAAGAGCCGCCCAAGTACATGGCCTTTAACTTCATACACACCGAAGGAAGAAAATGGAGAAGGAGATGAAGAACCACAAGGAGGTTGGGGTGCTAGCACCTTTCTAGTGGTGGCCAGCCATGGTGGAGGGAGATAGGGCATGGTGTTGCCTCTTTCTCCTCTCATCACCCAAAACCATAGAGATAGATGATAACCATCACTATAGATTAGGAATTCAAGTTTGGTTACCCATGACCCATATCACTTGATATGACCCAAGTGAGTCATCAAGTGGGTCAAAACCCACCAACACTCCCATATGGCCGAAATTCATTACTTATTAGGCCTCTTAGGTTTCTTATTTTAAGTTGTCCTGTACAACTCATCACACCTCTAAAGCGAATTTTAGGCCTGATACAAATTTCGAGCCTTGATTAGTTAATTGATCCTTGCTTATCATCTTCTAATTAATTTTCCATCTCTCACTTTTATGGGTGTGCGATCTGTTAGGTTTTAATGGACAAGGCAGTGGGCGATTCAGACTCTTCCTTAATAGATTGTGAATTAAAACCCAATTTTAGTTCTCCCTATTATAATTACATAGTTATGGCTTATACTCAAGGTTTCACAAACTGCGAGTGATGTTCCAATGTAGTTTTAGGTGGAGAACCTATTCAATTGCAACTACAATCTAATATGGGCATTCTCTAACTCGATGTTTTTGTTCAGATTTTAGAGTAAGAAAAACATGTCAAGCCCCTAATGTAAAATCCAAGTTTATATGACTTATACAAGTATGATTTCCAATCATACCTAGTGCTTCGGCCGTAGACTTCCGAATCATATTGTCATAGCATTCTCCACCTTTCCTAAGGCTAGAGATCCCTTGTTGTACACTCACTTGCCTCCATGGATTGATCATAAGTCATGATCATGCCATATGGTCATGCCCTTGAGGAGCACAACGCTTTAGCATGATCAAAGGTCCACGATGCTTGCACAAGTCAACTGTGGTGACTCAAGTTGAGAATTAATTTACATTATTGCAACTATGGAGATCTTGTTTGACATGTAGGTAAAACTTCCATACAAGATCTTTAGTTGATTGCGTTCAGTGGATTCACTCTTTAGTGAACACTCATACACTTATCTTAATGTCTTTACACAAATGACTTGAGACCAGTCATCCTCCCAATTGAGAAGATACAATGTATATTGGTTGTTGTGGAATGTCAATGCCTAGGTGACAATCCTATGACCAAGAACTCTTTAGGGTGTGAGTTTATAGGAAAGGTCTCCTGGATGTAACTCCTTTAGATCGCTTTCCACATCTCACTAACCATGGACTTGTTGTTTAAGTGGATAACCTAAATCAACTAATGGCCCTTATGATTTACTGTAAAAGGTATTGAAATATTCTTAAAGTTACGTCACATGTTTGGTTTTAGGGCATATTTTTATCATAAGGCCCACCCCGCCTATGACAGCCACCTCTCCTCTCATCTCCTCTTTGCCACTAGCAAAGCCCATCCATCCAAAAAAAAAAAAAAAAAGGTGTCATTGCTGATAAGTTGAGTATAGGAGAAAATAAGTTTAGTATTTTAAGTTTGTGTGGTGTTTGTTCTCGATACTTGTTCATACCGCCCAAGGAAAAGAAGCAAACCTTTGTTGATTTACCCTTCTCTATGGTGTTTTGCACTTGGGGTGTTTTTGATGGGTAGGCTTTTCCAGAGGCCAGGATATGGGAAAAGAGAGGGTTGTCGCCAATGGGGTTGGGTGACTGACAGGGTTGGATGGCTGGGGGGTTGTGGTGGTGATTGGCTTTTTATTTTTTCTTTAATAATTAGTTTTTGTTTTTCTAATTTTATTAAAAGTTAAAAGTGTTAAAAAGTAGAAGTTAGTGGAGTGATAGGTATCAAAAGATAGGAAATATGAGGGCAAATGGAAATTGGAAACAAAAAAATTGGACTCTTAGTTTAGGAAGTCATAAATTATTTTAATTATTTTAGAAGTGTTGGACTTAATAAATAACATTTTGCCTTCCTATTTGTCCTTTTTTGGTAAAACCTCATATATTTATCAATTTTAAATGAATTAATTAATATTTTGTTAATTTCTAAATAGGAAAGTGACGGGAAGGACTAAGATTGTTAACTTTTGACAACTCAGTGACCAAATTGTAGAAATTGAAAACTTAGTTGTAAAAAATTAATAAGATTAGGCTACAAAACAAATATCCCTCAAGGGTAAGACTGAAATTAATGGAGAAAACACCACGCAACAATAAGAAAACTCGCATCATCCACTTAACCTAAAACCAAGTCTTCGGCACAAAAGCATTCGTAGGATGCCAAGCCCATGAATGCTCCAATTACACATTAAGGAAGGCTCCCACGAGACCCCACTAGACCGATCCCCATAGGCTTGTAAGAATAGGCATAAGTGCACATGCTAGGAACCATGAAGTCTACCCTAGAAACCAAGAAATCATCATTAGAAACGGCCGCATACATGGTAGAGACCATAGGAGATGAGGCTCAAACACGAGGACACAAATCATTAAACAACAAGGGGGAAAATCCGAAAGTGATCGAACCAGACCCCGAAAAGAGGGAAGAGTCCCAGCGATGATGGACTAGAGAGAGGTTGACGTTGTACTGAACGAGATTACATAGACGAGGGGAGGACTGATGAAAGGAGGGCGATGAGATGCGCACGACAAGAGCTAGAAGAGGGTTCAGGGTTTAGGTTAACAATTGTTTATATCACCAAACAAGGCCTTTGTTCTCTATTTAACACATAATCAAGAAGAAAAATACTAACCATTTAGTTTATACTCTTGACGCTTATACATTGACTTCATTTATTGTTTAATCAAACAACATCAAATAAATTGTAAGGTTTGTAAAGTCGAGATTAAACATCTAGTTACTAGAAATGTATTTCTTTTTATTTAAACTTTTTATTATTTGCTGGTAAATAAGAAAAAATTTGAAAAAAGTTTCACAAATAAAGACAAACAAAAGACTCGTCAACTAAAATTCAAATGAAAAAGGCTCAACGCACCTTGTTTAAAATGCGTTCGAACTTGGGGAAAAAACCTAAGTCGCTTTTGTTTTTCCTCTCCTCCATCGTCTGAGCTATCCAAAGCCGTAACACCCGAACACCAATCCCAACCGATGGAGCGCTTTTCCAATCTCTCAAAAATTTCCCCCACTAGTTTTGGATTTGCAAGGGAAAGAACCACACTCGATTGGGGCAGGGTAAAGGGTTCGGGGGCAATAACAGGGCAAAATGTTTACAGTTGTGTTGGTATGGGAGCTGAAGTTTATGAATGGTTCGGCAAGTGGAGACCTTGGAAGCAGCAAAAATTGATGGATAAGACTATAAATGATTTACACGATGCTACAAAAGAGCTGAAAACTTAAATGAATGATTTACACGAGGCTACAAAAGTGTTGAAAACTGTAAGTTTTTTTATATGTTTTGAAATTTGATGGGGACATCTTTGTCAAACCCATTTGGGTTTATAAACGAAAGAGATGGAAGAGGGAATTATTAATTAGCTTCCTAATTTATTAATTAGTTCCTAGGTTCAGGGTTTAGGTTAACAATTGTTTATAGGAAGAGGGTTTAGGGTTTAGGTTAACAATTGTTTATATCACCAACCAAGGCTTTTGTTCTCTATTTAACACATAATCAAGAAGAAAAATACTAATAATTTAGTTTATACTCTTGACGCTTATACATTGACTTCATTTATTGTTTAATCAAACAACATCAAATAAATTGTAAGGTTATAAAGTCGAGGTTAAAAATCTAGTTACTAGAAATGTATTTCTTTTTATTTAAACTTTTTATTATTTGCTTGCAAATAAGAAATTTTTTGAAGAAAGATTCACAAATAAAGAAAAATAAAAGACTCGTCAACTAAAGTTCAAAGGAAAAACCTAAGTTGCTTTCATTTTTCCACTCCTCGATCGTCTTAGCTGCCCAAAGCCGTAACATCCGAACACCAACCCCAACCGATGGAGCGCTTTTCCAATCTCTCAAAAATTTTCCCCACTAGTTTTGGATTTGTAAGAAAAAGAACCAAACTCTTTTGGGGCAGGGTAAAGGGTTCGGGGGCAAAAACAGGGCATAATGTTTTCACTTGTGTTGGTATGAAAGCTCAAGTTTATGAATGGTTCGGCAAGTGGAGACCTTCGAAGCAGCAAAAATTGATGGATAAGACTATGAATGATTTACACAAGGCTACAAAAGAGCTGAAAACTTAAATGAATGATTTACACAAGGCTACAAAAGTGCTGAAAACTGTAAGTTTTTTTATATGTTTTGAAATTTGATGGGGACATCTTTCTCAAACCCATTAGGGGTTATGAACGAAAGAGATGGAAAAAGGAATTATTAATTACTTTCCTAATTTATTTGTTAGTTCCTAGGTTCAGGGTTTAGGTTAATAATTGTTTATAGGAAGAGGATTTAGGATTTAGGTTAACAATTGTTTATATCACCAAACAAGGTTTTGTTCTCTATTTAACACATAATCAAGGAGAAAAATACTAATAATTTAGTTTATACTCTTGACGCTTATATATTCACTTCATTTATTGATTAATCAAACAACATCAAATAAATTGTAAGGTTATAAAGTCGAGGTTAAACATCTAGTTACTAGAAATGAATTTCTTTTTATTTCAACTTTTTATTATTTGCTTGTAAATATGAAAAAATTTGAAGAAAGTTTCACAAATAAAGAAAAACAAAAGACTCGTCAACTAAAGATCAAAGGAAAAACCTAAGTTGCTTTCATTTTTCCTCTCCTCGATCGTCTTAGCTGCCCCAAAGCCATAACATCCGAACACCAGCCCTAACCCCAACCGATGGAGCGCTTTTCCAATCTCTCAAAAATTTTCCCCACTAGTTTTGGTTTTGTAAGGGAAAGAACAAAACTCTATTGGGGCAGGGAAAAGGGTTCGGGGGCAAAAATAGGGCAAAATGTTTTCACTTGTGTTGGTATGGAAGCTCAAGTTTATGAATGGTTCGGCAAGTGGAGACCTTCGAAGCAGCAGAAATTGATGGATAAGACTATGAACGATTTACCCAAGGCTACAAAAGAGCTGAAAACTTAGATGAATGATTTACACGAGGCTACAAAAGTCATGAAAACTGTAAGTTTTTTTGTATGTTTTGAAATTTGATGAGGACATCTTTGTCAAACCGATTAGGGTTTATAAACGAAATAGATGGAAGAGAGAGTTATTAATTAGTTTCCTAATTTATTTGTTACTTCCCAGGTTCAGGGTTTAGGTTAACAATTGTTTATAGGAAGAGGATTTAGGGTTTATGTTAACAATTTTTTATATCACCAAACAAGGGTTTTGTTCTCTATTTAACACATAATCAAGAAAAAAAATACTAATAATTTAGTGTATACTCTTGACGCTTATACATTGACTTCATTTATTGTTTAATCAAACAACATCAAATAAATTGTAAGGTTATAAAGTCGAGGTTAATCATCCAGTTACTAGAAATGTATTTCTTTTTATTTCAAATTTTTATTATTTCCTTGTAAATAAGAAAAAATTTGAAGAAAGTTTCACAAATAAAGAAAAACAAAAGACTCGTCAACTAAAGTTCAAAGGAAAAACCTAAGTCGCTTTCATTTTTCCTCTCCTCGATCGTCTGAGATGCCCAAAGCCGTAATATCCGAAAACCAGCCCCAGCCCCAACCCCAACCGATGGAGCGCTTTTCCAATCTCTCAAAAATTTTCCTCACTAGTTTTGGATTTGTAATGGAAAGAACCAAACTCTATTGGGGCAGGGTAAAAGGTTCGGGGGCAATAACAGGGCAGAATGTTTTCAGTTGTGTTGGTATGGGAGCTGAAGTTTATGAATGGTTCGGCAAGTGGAGACCTTGGAAGCAGCAGAAATTGATGGATAAGACTATAAATGATTTACACGATGCTACAAAAGAGCTGAAAACTTAAATGAATGATTTACACGAGGCTACAAAAGTGTTGAAAACTGTAAGTTTTTTTATATGTTTTGAAATTTGATGGGGACATCTTTGTCAAACCCATTTGGGTTTATAAACGAAAGAGATGGAAGAGGGAATTATTAATTAGCTTCCTAATTTATTAATTAGTTCCTAGGTTCAGGGTTTAGGTTAACAATTGTTTATAGGAAGAGGGTTTAGGGTTTAGGTTAACAATTGTTTATATCACCAAACAAGGCTTTTGTCCTCTATTTAACACATAATCAAGAAGAAAAATACTAATGATTTATTTTATACTCTTGACGCTTATATATTCACTTCATTTATTGTTTAATCAAACAACATCAAATAAATTGTAAGGTTATAAAGTCGAGGTTAAAAATCTAGTTACTAGAAATGTATTTCTTTTTATTTCAACTTTTTATTATTTGCTTGCAAATAAGAAAAAATTTGAAGAAAGATTCAAAAATAAAGAAAAACAAAAGACTCGTCAACTATAGTTCAAAGGAAGTTGCTTTCATTTTTACTCTCCTCGATCGTCTTAGCTGCCCAAAGCCGTAACATCCGAACACTAGCCCTAACCCCAACCCAACCGATGGAGCGCTTTTCTAATCTCTCAAAATTTTTCCCCACTAGTTTTGGATTTGTAATGGAAAGAACCAAACTCTGTTGGGGCAGGGTAAATGGTTCAGGGGCAATAACAGGGAAGAATGTTTTCACTGTGTTGGTATGGAAGCTCAAGTTTATGAATGGTTCGGCAAATGGAGACCTTCGAAGCAGCAGAAATTGATGGATAAGACTATAAATGATTTACACTGGGCTTCAAAAGAGCTGAAAACTTACATGAATGATTTACATGAGGCTACAAAAGAGATGAAAACTATAAGTTTTTTGTATGTTTTGAAATTTGATGGGGACATCTTTGTCAAACCCATTAAGGTTTATAAACGAAATAGATGGAAGAGGGAATTATTAATTAGCTTCCTAATTTATTAATTAGTTCCTTGGTTTAGGGTTTAGGTTAACAATTGTTTATAGGAAGAGGGTTTAGGGTTTAGGTTAACAATTGTTTATATCACCAAACAAGGCTTTTGTTCTCTATTTAACACATAATCAAGAAAAAAAATACTAATAATTTAGTTTATACTCTTGACGCTTATACATTGACTTCATTTATTGTTTAATCAAACAACATCAAATAAATTGTAAGGTTATAAAGTCGAGATTAAACATCTAGTAACTAGAAATGTATTTCTTTTTATTTCAACTTTTTGTTATTTGTTTGTAAATAAGAAAAAATTTGAAGAAAGTTTCACAAATAAAGAAAAACAAAAGACTCGTCAACTAAAGTTCAAAGGAAAAACCTAAGTCGCTTTCATTTTTCCTCTCATCAATCGTCTGAGCTGCCCAAAGCCGTAACATCCGAACACCAGCCCCAACCCCAACCCCAACCGATGGAGTGCTTTTCCAATCTCTCAAAAAATTTCCCCACTAGTTTTGGATTTGTAAGGGAAAGAATCAAACTCTTTTGGGGCAGGGTAAAGGGTTCGGTGGCAATAACAGGGCAGAATGTTTTCACTTGTGTTGGTATGGAAACTCAAGTTTGTGAATGGTTCTGGAAGTGTAAACCTTCGAAGCAGCAGAAATTGATGGATAAGACTATGAATGATTTACACAAGGCTACGAAAGTGCTGAAAACTTAGATGAATGATTTACACGAGGCTACAAAAGTGTTGAAAACTCTAAGTTTTTTTATATTTTTTGAAATTTGATGAGGACATCTTTGTCAAACCCATTAGGGTTTATAAACGAAAGAGATGGAAGAAGGAATTATTAATTAGTTTCGTAATTTATTTGTTAGTTCCTAGGTTCAGGGTTTAGGTTAACAATTGTTTATCGGAAGAGGATTTAGGGTTTAGGTTAACAATTGTTTATATCACCAAACAAGGCTTTGTTCTCTATTTAGCACATAATCAAGAAGAAACATACTAATGATTTAGTTTGTACTCTTGACGCTTATATATTCACTTCATTTATTGATTAATCAAACAACATCAAATGAATTGTAAGGTTATAAAGTCGAGGTTAAACATCTAGTTACTAGAAATGTATTTCTTTTTATTTCAACTTTTTATTATTTGCTTGTAAATATGAAAAAATTTGAAAAAAGTTTCACAAATAAAGAAAAATAAAAGACTCGTCAACTAAAGTTCATATGAAAGACGGTCAACCTACCTTGTTTAAAATGCGTTCGAATTTAGGGAAAAAACTTAAGTCGCTTTCGTTTTTCCTCTCCTCCATCATTTGAGCTGCCCAAAGCTGTAACACCCGAACCCCAACCCCAACTGATGGAGCGCTTTTCCAATCTCTCAAAAATCTTCCCCACTGGTTTTGGTTTTGTAAGGGAAAGAACCAAACACTATTGGGGCAGGGTAAAGGGTTCGGGGGCAATAACAGGGCAGAATGCTTTCAGTTGTGTTGGTATGGGAGCTGAAGTTTATGAATGGTTCTGCAAGTGGAGACCTTCGAAGTAGCAGAAATTGATGGATAAGACTATGAATGATTTACACAAGGCTACAAAAGAGCTGAAAACTTAGATGAATGATTTACACGAGGCTACAAAAGTGCTGAAAACTATAAGTTTTTTTATATGTTTTGAAATTTGATGAGGACATCTTTGTCAAACCCATTAGGGTTTATAAACGAAAGAGATGGAAGAAGGAATTATTAATTAGTTTCGTAATTTATTTGTTAGTTCCTAGGTTCAGGGTTTAGGTTAACAATTGTTTATATCACCAAACAAGGCTTTGTTCTCTATTTAACACATAATCAAGAAGAAAAATACTAATGATTTAGTTTGTACTCTTGACGCTTATATATTCACTTCATTTATTGATTAATCAAACAACATCAAATGAATTGTAAGGTTATAAAGTCGAGGTTAAACATCTAGTTACTAGAAATGTATTTCTTTTTATTTCAACTTTTTATTATTTGCTTGTAAATATGAAAAAATTTGAAAAAAGTTTCACAAATAAAGAAAAACAAAAGACTCGTCAACTAAAATTCAAATGAAAGAGGGTCAACCTACCTTGTTTAAAATGCGTTCGAATTTAGGGAAAAAACTTAAGTCGCTTTCGTTTTTCCTCTCCTCCATCGTTTGAGCTGCCCAAAGCTGTAACACCCGAACCCCAACCCCAACCGATGGAGCGCTTTTCCAATCTCTCAAAAATCTTCCCCGCTGGTTTTGGTTTTGTAAGGGAAAGAACTAAACACTATTGGGGCAGGGTAAAGGGTTCGGGGGCAATAACAGGGCAAAATGTTTTCAGTTGTGTTGGTATGGGAGCTGAAGTTTATGAATGGTTCTGCAAGTGGAGACCTTCGAAGCAGCAGAAATTGATGGATAAGACTTTGAATGATTTACATGCGGCTACAAAAGAGTTGAAAACTGAGATGAACGATTTGCACGAGGCAACAAAAGAGATGAAAACGTCAAGTTTTTTTATATGTTTTGAAATTTGATGAGGACATCTTTATCAAACCCATTAGGGTTTATAAACGAAGGAGATGTAAGAGGGAATTATTAATTAGTTTCGTAATTTATTTGTTAGTTCCTAGGTCCAGGGTTTGGGGTTTAGGGTTTAGATTAACAATTGTTTATAGGAAGAGGGTTTAGGGTTTAGGTTAACAATTGTTTATATCACCAAACAAGGCCTTTGTTTTCTATTTAACACATAATCAAGGGGAAAAATACTAACCATTTAGTTTGTACTCTTGACGCTTATACATTGACTTCATTTATTGTTTAATAAAACGACATCAAATAAATTGTAAGGTTATAAAGTCGAGGTTAAACATCTAGTTACTAGAAATGTATTTCTTATTATTTAAACTTTTTATTATTTGCTTGTAAATAAGAAAAAATTTGAAGAAAGTTTCACAAATAAAGAAAAACAAAAGACTCGTCAACTAAAGTTCAAAGGAAAGAGGCTCAACGCACCTTGTTTAAAATGCGTTCGAATTTAGGGAAAAAACCTAAGTCGCTTTTATTTTTCCTCTCCTCAATCGTCTGAGCTGCCCAAAGCCGTAACACCCAAACTCCAACCCCAACCGATGCAGCGCTTTTCCAATCTCTCAAAAATCTTCCCCATTGGTTTTTTTTTTTTTTGTAAGGGAAAGAACCAAATACTATTGGGGTAGGGTAAGGGGTTCGGGGTCAATAACAGGGCAGAATGTTTTCACTTGTGTTGGTATGGAAGCTCAAGTTTATGAATGGTTCGGCAAGTGGAGATCTTCGAAGCAGCATAAATTGATGGATAAGACTATGAATAATTTACACGAGGCTACAAAAGAGCTGAAAACTGTAAGTTTTTTTTATATGTTTTGAAATTTGATGAGGACATCTTTGTCAAACCCATTAGGGTTTATAAACGAAAGAGATGGAAGAGGGAATTATTAATTAGTTTCCTAATTTATTTGTTAGTTCCTAGGTTCAGGGTTAAGGGTTTAGGTTAACAATTGTTTATAGGAAGAGAATTTTGGCTCGTCAAATATGTCCTAGTTGGTTTAGGATTGTTTTAGGAAAATTAGAAGTATACCAATTCTTGTCCTCGAGGGATTAGGAAAGAATTTCAGTTTCCTTATTCATTTTAGGTTTGGATTTCTAGAAGTCGATTAGGATTTGGATAAGTGTAATTTCCTAATCCACTTAGAAATAGGAATTCAATCAGCCTTGGAACATGTAAGCCAACTCTATATCTATAAATAGGGTGCGGCAAAGCTTATTTTAGAGGGGGAAAACAGCCATAGACAGCCAAGAGTTTTGAGATTAGTTCTAGTGCAAAAGTTCTATAATCTCTATTATTAGTCAAATGAGCGATGATTTCTCTACCTAGAGAAATCACAACTGGACGTAGGCAAAAGTTAAGCCAAACCAGTATAATTCTTGTGTGTTTCTAAGTGTTTTAATATTTGCTAGTTTAGTATATTGTCGTTGGTTACATCAAAGAACAAGATCTAGTGTGCGGGTTATTTAACAGTGGATGCCATGCATGCTCCCTCCCAGCCTCCATAGCCGCTTTCTGTATTTTGGTAATTTTATTTTGAGCTTACCTTATTTCCTGTTCTAAATTTCCCATATCTTGTGGTAAAATCCAATATGCTCTAGCTGGGTTATGGTGGTAAAATCCAATATGCTCTAGCAAGGGTGCAGGATTATTTAGAAATTGGAACTCTAGGGCCTTGAGATTGAAATTTCTAAAAGGGTTGTATGCTCCACATTCAGACTTTCTGAAGCTAACTACTTTTGCAGGAACTATGGACAAGACATTACATTTCATTGACATATATGACACACAATAACAATCTAGTATAAATAAATCGTTCTATTGATTTTTCAATCATACATATAATTCTCATCCTTGTATACAATCGATGAGAACTGTGGGTAGTGTTTAAGCATTCAAGGAAACAAAATATCTGGTACATCTTGTTTTATTGCAAAGACACACACACACACACATATATAGAACCTTTCGTTTTAGCAAGTAAAAATATCTACTGTTAATGATTCTTGCAGCTGTTGTAGCAGGCTCCAAAGTAGCTTTCCACTTGAGCCATACATGTCACATAAACAATAACAATGATTAAATTCGAATCAATTTTACGTCTAGCTCAGATCGTATACTTTTGATTATGGGTTCCTGCATCTTTCCATATTGTACATAATTAAGTTTATATCAATCCCATGATATACATTTTCATATTTGTGTAAGGAATCTCAGTGAGGTTCACATGTTTAAAGTCATTATTGTTATATGTTATTTCACAGACGAATACAATCCTTATGTAACTTGCAAGGGTGGGCACAGTGTGGTTTGGTTTCATTTAGGACTCAAACCGTAAACTGAATCATTGTAACATAACAGTTCGGATTAGTTTGGAGCAGGGCTCAAAATAGTAGCATAACCAAACAGTCCATTTAGTGACTAGTTGAGTCAGTCATTACCCTTGCAACTAAGCAAATATTCTATCTTCTTTTACTTATATCAAAGGGAACTCAATTGAACTAGAGTGGAGAAAACTTTTTATCATAGAAGACACAGAAATTTTGAAAGATGTCTAGAGAAAGAAGAGGCCTAGTGAAGCTTACCAGTTGCAAACTGGGTGCTCAAGGACTTTGTACAACCAAATGTACAACTGTAGACACCATCCACTAGAGTTATAATGCAAGGCTCCATACATGTAGTTGTGCATTTTGAGTAGACTCCCGGTACTCTGATGATTCCTTCATGCATCTGTTCACACACCATTCCCGCAGCATAAACTTTCTTATTTATCGGACTCATAGGAGTCTGATCAGGAGATGGTGCAGGAGCTGAAACTGGGAAGTCACTTATTCTGTCATCATTATCATCAGCATCAGCTAGAACACTTGTTGCCAAACATGCTATTAACACTACCAGTATCACCAAACCTCTTGGTACAACCATTCCACCCATTTGCTCCCAACTCAAGTTCTATACATTTTGAAACTTAATGTTGTGTTGTCATTTTGAATAGCCTTATATTTCAGAGCAGTTTAACACATGAAAATGTTCATTTATATGCGCCAAAAGTAATTTGTTTTTAAAAAAGGGGTGCCAAGATATTGCTACCAATAATATTTTAAACAAATATATATTTCTTATCTTGTTCACGTGACTATCCTTTTTCATTTTTATTGCTTGGGATATAAAATTTTATTGATTTCATATCCCTATTGCAGGTGATGGCGAACAAAGACTTCAATGCAAAGACTGCGAACAAAGACTTCAATGCAAAGACTCATTCCTTGAATTGATATAAAAGTTGTCATTTAAGCATATTCAATTGGCAAATTATGCGTGCATGCCGTCATGATTCTTGACGAAATTGTTTCTTGCTAATTAGTTTTGCTTTTTTTCTTTTGGACTGAACCAATTTTAAGTCTGTCACATATGAAGAGACAAATTGGTATGTCAAGGATAGTTGAAAGGAGAACGATCCGAAAGTGCAAATTGCGTTTAAAAAACTGCAATTGTTTTCGTGTCCTCTGAATCTAAACACTTAGGACAGTATGATAAATGGAGGAGGGAAGCTCTTACATCATTCTATGTCTCAAATGTAGAAAAATAAATTTACAGTACTTCAGGAAAGTTCCTACATCCCAATTATATTTCAAAAATTAGGAAGAAGACAAACAGCAAGAGCTAAACATCATCTACAACAATTTATGGCACCTGTTCGGGTAGTCATCTCGATATCCTCTATGATGGTCCGTCTTCATGAGGCAATTCTAGAAGACAAGTGATGAAAATCTGGTCATGAAAGTAGGAATTGAAAGTTTGAATAAAGAAGAATATCTACTCAATTTTCAATGAGGATCTCCCGATTTTGAAAACATAGCTAACCATAAGAGAATTTGCTAGTAATATGCAGCAGACAAACACGATACTCACCTCTGTAAGCAATCTTCCCATGCCTTTCTCACATGATCATACACTGATAAGTACTTTAAAACCGTTTCAAATCCAGACTCCTTGTCGTAGACCCTAAACTCGAAGTTATCAATTGTATAATTTAGAGGACAATGCAATAAGATTGGGCATTAAGGACCATCTAAATACTTTTTCCTTCCATGTCCTTTTCCCTTGAGGATAGACCATATTTGAACCTCAAAATCCCTCGATTGATTTGAAAATCATATACTAACACAATTTTGGTAAGTTCCCCACATGGCATAATAAATGGTATCATCATTTTGAAGTATCATTGTCTGCCTGCCATGGTCAAGTTTTCAGTCTAAAAACAAATTTGACCAATTAACTCTCCTAGGCATGATTCTTGTCTAAAAACCAGTCTTTCCTAGGATCGATCCCCATAACACAAGGTTTGCAATCACCAACAGTCTCTGCAAGAACACAAGCCATCCTTAAAATTTATGTTTCTTCTAAACTTTATGTTTCAAGTGCTGCTCTGTTTGTTGTAGTTTGTACTTTATGATTGAATCCTTGTCCACCATTTAGAACATTGATTTGTGTTAACATATTCCTTTCTTGTCTAAAGAAGAAAAAAAACTGACTGGGAACTGAAACTTTGTAATGTGTTATCGTTAACCTGAATGTTATGATTTCTTTCTTCATTTTTATGGTGAAATTATATTATGGTTATAATAACTTGAACGGTTATTATAACCGTTCCAATTCCAGACATGTCTCGTTGGAGCTGGTCCTGATGGGAAACACACTGCATTAGAAGCGGTTACCATAGTTCTTGATTTACCGCCACCACAGCCTGGGTCAATGTTGGGCCTTACATCTGTGGACAGGGTATCTGCATCTGATCCAAAGTCAGCTTTGGCATTGCAAAGATTAGTACAAGCAGAGTAAGCATCTTTTTAATCAGTAGATGCTTTATTTGTTCCTCTTCCAAGTTATCCATCAAGTAACCTAAATTATTTTATTTATTGCTGAATAAATGTACTCTTAGGTATGGTTTCTTGGAGAGAATGCAAACTATGCTGCTTCTGATTATGCTTGGGAATCTGCAACCCCTCCTGGTACTGCATTGATGATGCTAGATACAGATAAAATGGTTGCTGCTGCCAGCTCTCGTAACCCTACTCTAGCTGGTGCACTGACTAGGCTGCAAAGATGTGTGTTTAGTGGCAGCTGGGAGGTATTAGCTTCCACCTCAGTGTCGGCTATTTATCGTTTCAACACAAGTTTCCAACCTGCCTTTACTAGCATAGGTCTCCCAGTGTTAAGGGTTATAATGATCTATTCAGGGATGATTTCTAAAGCATTGGGACAATGGTAATGGTAGTTAGAACATTGTTATACCTTTCCTGTTGGTGGTTCTAGGACTATGAAGCTCCAATTAACCAATTTTGCATAGAATATTTTTTCTTCCTTATACCATATTTTTGGTTCTTTCACACTTGTTTTTTTGTGCAAACAAATTTGTTGACATGTGAACTCACCCTCAACTGATTTGGGAAAGGGCAATGGCTTTTCGCCCAGCGACTCTAGGAATCTATACACATGAACACACAAATTTGTTAACTGTGAACTCACCCTCTACTTGTTTGTTCCTCTTATATGTTGTTCTTTCCATTGGGTTCTCCAGGTTCGTATTATTGCTGCTCAAGCACTTACAACTATGGCAATAAGGTCTGGTGAACCTTTTAGGCTACAGATCTATGAATTTTTACACATGTTAGCACAGGGGGGAGTGCAGTCTCAGTTTTCTGAGATGCATCTCAGTAATGGGGAAGATCAAGGAGCTAGTGGCACAGGCCTTGGAGTTCTAATAAATCCCATGATAGAGGTTCTTGATGAAATGTATAGAGCACAAGATGATTTGATCAAGTAAGTGATACAAAATTGTCTTGAAATGTGTCATATTTGTTTAAGTTATTCACGTTAGTTTGTTTTGTGGACAG
Organism: Prunus mume; assembly: GCF_029339155.1. NCBI lineage: Eukaryota > Viridiplantae > Streptophyta > Magnoliopsida > Rosales > Rosaceae > Prunus > Prunus mume. The sequence continues at coordinate 16,474,468 of NC_142705.1, forward strand.
GGAAATACGCAACCATGACAATGCTAAGAAGGAATGAACAGATGAAGAACTTAAGAAACTATATGGAACTCATGAAAGGTTGCTTGATCTTGTTTTGCTGTTCCGTTACGTCCCAAGAGCAAAGTATCTGCATTTGGGGCCAATAAGGTACAGATTCGTTTACACTGCCATAGCCAGGTGTTGTATTTGAGAGAATAAGAGATGTGATTTTTTTGGTGTGTGTAAAAATTGTTATGAAATGTGGAGATGCAATTTCCCAGTTCCTTTTGCAAATGTCTGCCTTTGTTCTTCCCATTTCTCCCATGCCCTTTCTTCTCGTGTCTAACTGACATGCCAAATAACCAAGGCCGAAAATTGCGATGTCGGTGGAAATAATTGGTGGAAATATCAGAAAAAATTAAACTAATTATCAATATTCTTATGAGGTGAATACAGAAGAAAGTTTATTATGATCCTTCTAACCATTTGAAGGATGTCCCGTTTATTATGAGCATGATTCAAGAGTAAGGGGGTAATTTACAACTAATTTCTGCCTACAAATCATATTAATGAAGGATTGACTATGTCAATATCGTTGGTCTAAAATATTATGAGATGATTCATACATACTAGAACTCTATTTCCAGTTGAATGGCAAGTGAGATTTCTTGTTAACATGGGTTTTACCTTTGTTTTTTTCTCTGCATTTCTTATTTAATTCCCCTTCATAATCTTATGACAGTGCAAAACTGATCGACATCTACCACACACGGCACAATATTAGTGCATCAACCGGTCTGAGTGATCCAGCTGTTGCTATTGGAATTTCTGATCTTATTTATGAATCTAAACCAGCAGCTGAAGAGTCTGACATGCTTGATGATGACCTTGTAAATGCTTGGGCAGCAAACCTTGGTGATGATGGACTGCTAGGAAATAATGCACTGGCAATTGATTTAACATTAGAGTTTAACTTTTGGTTTGTTTGTAGAAGTATGAACCTAAAAACAGAACACTATCACCTTGAAATTATTTTTAAATACATTTAGTCCTGACTGATATTCAGACATTTATCAACATCTTACCCTCTTATCTTATGTTTCTATACAAAAGCTGAATTTGAAAATTAACAGTAATTATATAATTCCGATTGACAGATCTATAAACATATTACTTTAAGTTCTTTCCCATGTTGTATCTTATAATCTAACTTTTAGGAGTTTGAGTGAGAGAATTTGTAGAATTTTCTGAATTTATGTTTTTTATTGTACTCGGAGTCTTATGACTTTGGGCTATTCAGGGATCTGGGCCATTTCTTGCAAGTCCTTTTTTGTTTGATTGCTAGACAATCAGGCTTTATCACCTTTTCTAGATAGTCCTTTTTTGTCTATACACACATGCTGAATTTGACAATTAACAGTATTTGTAATTCAGATTTGAGAGATTATAAGTTTCTACCCTTGTTTATCATATAATCCGAAGTTTATGTTTTCTGGTCGTTGCACTCATCTTTAAACCAATAATTCAGCTAGACTTGTGATGCAGGATGCGTAGGACCTAAATGTATTAGTTTCCTAATGCATTTGTAGTTTCCTAGAAACTCTAGTTTTCCAAATTCTAGTAGGATTTCTACTTTTCCAGATTTCTAGTTTTAAGTTTCCTATTTTATTCAGGTTAGGATTTCTGTTTAAGCAATGGATTTTTATCCTATTATTTCTAGGTTTAGTTTGCAATAAATACCTCCATGTAGCTCTTTAAAATTCAGATTTGGATTTTGAGTAAACCTTCTCTTAAACTATGTACATTTCTGTCCTTCTCGGTTCTCTGATTTCGTTCCTTTCTTTCGTCCCCTCGATTTATATTTTCGTCTCCTCGACTTCTGATATTCTTACCTATTCTATCGTTTAAGTGTTTAATCGAATACCTACTGGCTGTACTGCATCAACTTGTTTCTGAACATGTCTTGTAACTACCCGACAACTAAGTGAATGATCCTTTATTTTCTTTAAATCTGTAAATGAGAAGGCATCTATCATTAAATAACCACAACTTATAGTATATTACTGAACTGTTTCAACCTAAATATATGAAGTTCTTAAATAAATTTTGTAATGTAGGAGCTTTTGGTACGTCAATAATGGAAAGAATAATATGCGTACGAATTCTTGAAATATCTTGTTTGTGCATAAAGAAATCTAACAGTTGGAGGGGATTTTGGTGTCCATTTTTGACACAAAATACCTTTCTGAATAACGAATGACCTAACTTACACAACTCACTACTTTGCTGTGACTTATATGCATTTTTAGGGTTTTGAGGTGATCTGCTAGGTCAAAAACGTGTTTAAAGTTTTGAAAATATGAAAACCAAATCAAAACATGCTTTTCCAGATTCTTGATATTTTCATAAACATGTTTAAACCATCTTCAAAAAATTAAACATAACCAAAATAACTGAGCATGACATAAACAAATATGAAACCATGGTAGACATGGTTGAACAACGATTACAGATATGTGTGAACAACCAGGCTCTGATACCAACTGTTAGATTTCTTTATGCACAAACAAGATCTTTCACACAAATTGTAACACGTATAAAGACATGAAGACATACGTGGAGCCATCTTCCTTGAGTACACAGCTTCAATTCATCAATTCGTAACAGCAATAATCCTAGCAAAGACAGGAATGACTCAAGACTTCTGCTTTCTCTCAAAATCTGTTTCAGCTCTCTCTTTATGATGAGAATAGGTTTAGAGCTGTTTTGTTGGTGGTACCGACAGAATTTGCCGGTATCTCGATTATCCCGCCGATTGGGCTTTCGGTGGTTTGGCTTCGGGATTTGGTCATGCTCGCTCATTAAGACGGCCTCATATGTCGTGTTCGGCAGGTGAAGACTTTCTGAGCACGGTCGTGATTCGCAGCGGCGCCGTGGTCGTTGCATCCGTATTTCCCACGCCTTCTTTGAGTTACCCTGCCGATGATCACGATCATCCTTCGCTTTGGCCCGCCGATGAGTCGTCGATCCGCCGGATAGCTCTTTGTTGCCGATTCCTCCCGCCGAGCCGAAGGCCCGGGCTTGAGTTGAAGTATTCGCCTTGGCGTGGACCGCCGCCGCTTCATCGACTTGTCATAAGTGCGCGCGGTTGCTACCGTGTACTAGGTCCCGAAAGTGAGAGGACCAAGGCCACTTGAAAGCGTCGTAGGCTGCCCTATCGTCCGCCTCCGGCACCTCGAGTACTCATGATCAAGCGTGCGGCATATTCCCATAGAGGTTCATCTTCTCTCGCCAACCTTGCAGTGTCGTCGGCAGAGTATAGACGGTCCGTCTCGATCATGAAATGATTTAGAAAATCTACTTTAGCTCGCCGAACGAGTCTACCGTTCTCGGTTCAAGACGGTATAACCAATTTAGAGCGGCTCGTAAGGGAAGATGGGAATAGCAGGCATTGTCCTCATCGCCGAGGCCTTTGCATCCTACCGCCGATTGGAAGGAGTGAAGGTGTGTTAAGGGTCTTCCACGCTGTAAACGGTATTCGCAACGACTGTATTTCTATCCATTCGGACTTCTTGATGCGCTTAAAGGGTCCGGTCGAAGTTTCTAGTCGCCCCGACCGAGTTCGATCGTCCTCCAACTTCGGATTCTCCGGAAGAGCAGACGGATTGCCGGGCCTCGGCTTGGGATCTCCTCGAAATATAGTCTTCGGAGGTTCTCCTGCTCGATTCTCTTGCCTTCAAAACTCCGTGGAGTTTCTGAATGGTAGTATGACTCGGTGCCCTTGGAGGGGCGACTCGCCGCCGATTCGCCTCGACCCCAAACCTCGGACTTTTCTAAGGGGCGATTTGTCTCAAGGACCCTCATTCGTGAGTCCCGCAAGTGTGCGTTGATCCTGGCCGGGACCTCGCCGCTCGGCATCCATGTCGTTGAGTGATGGCGACAGGCGAGACTTTCTTTGGTATATGGGGCTGGTTCCTAGGGCTGGGACTACCAATGTTTGGAAGGCGCAGGCTTTGCCTTTGCCCCCTTTTTCCCTTTCTTCTACCGACCGAGGGTCCGCAGACTTTGGGAAGGTTCTGTAGATTGATATTCTGCGTTTCTGTTGATTAAGCACCGTTGAGTTTCGTCTAGTTTGGATGTGAGGAGGTTGTTATGTTCTTGGAGCTTGGCCATTTCCTTCCGAAGGGAAATCATTTGAGCCAAGAGCTCCGCTTCCACCATAGTCCGAATTACCGGAGGGTTACCGAAGGGAGTACTAGGTGAAGCGCGGGCTTGCCCCGCTTGGCATTCCAGTGTAGTCCGTCCTCGGGTAAGAACGATGGTCCCAAGTGGTTCCTATGTGTTTTTAGGAATTGTAGGTTGATTATTATCACTTCCCACAGATGGCGCCAAACTGTTGACGCAGAAAAATGGTTTTGCACTTTCCCGCGCAACTTAGAGATATTTGGGCCTTCGGTATTTTCTGGGCCTTGGTAGGGTGTTCGATCTGCAAAATAGCGAACGCTCGGTAAGACCTAAGGCACCGGTGTGGTACCAGCCGAAGGCTCTCCGATGCTTAAGTAAGTACGGATTTAGTAAGTTTGAACTACAAATCGATAGGCGGTATGCCGTGAGTTCTGATTGATTACCTCCAAGCTAGGATAGTTGCCCTCTTTTATAGGCCTTGGGAGGTGTGCAATTTGTTTAGAGTTTCGATGTGGGACTCTGGACATCAATCGTGGGACTGCCACGTGTCCCTGGGGGTGAGGTTGCCCAAATGGTGCGATCAGTAGGCATGATACCGAAGCTATGTGCCGAAGGCTCCCATAGCTCTAGTTTGGTCAACGTGTCCGATGTTCATTGGCTGTTCATTTTGGTATAAACAGGGTCTAAATGTGAGGCATATATGGAACCCTAGATACGAAGGAAGAAATGTATCCATGGACTTTTGATTATGGAATTTGGTTGAAGTTGTATAATGTTATAATATGTGCAAAAATGTGCTTTCAGTTTTTCAAGAACAAAATATATATATATATATATATATGAAAGAAAGAAACGCCCTGTGTTAGATCTTAAAAGAGCTAAGATCAAAGCATTTTCTTTACCTGTACTAACTCATTGCCTGAGTGATGCCCGAATATTACTGGGGATTATAGATTTTTACTTGGCATACACTGTCATCTGCTATATAGGATTAAATTGTTTGATGAATTAATTACTTGCAACAGGAGAGGTCAGACACATTTAACCAGAAAAGTTGGTGGCAATGAATAGAAAATAAAAACTGAAAATTAAACAATTTGTAACTCCTATAATAAATAAAAGAAACAGCCAAAATTAAAACAGAAAATAAAACGTTTTAAAATTTAAAATCCTTTTAAATAATAACAATCCCCCACAAAGGGTTTTAAAATTTTAAAATAGTAAAATATAAAGAAAATATACATGTGGGCAACATAATACTATGCAATAGGTGTAGGTGCCTTCCGGGCTTGAATCTTCACTTAGTGATGATAGTTTCCATTTGAGGAACCTGAGTGTACACAGTATTGAACTCGGCACCTTTGACCAAACTTCAACATATCCCACACATAGTATTGGTTGAAGCTTGGAAGCAGGGTAGCGCTATTTATGACCATGCGCTAATCTTGATTCTCATGAGAGTTGCCAGAGAATAGCCCAATTCTCACAATCGCGGCCTCACGACGTCTCTCACTTAGGTAAGTTCTCCAAGAGTACATGTGACCTGCAACCTGCAGGAGATTGCCCGCCTCGAAACTCATTCAGGGATAACTCCCTTCCTAACGTCACATTATATAGCACTGATGTCATAGGGATGAGTATGAGGACATCTCTAGGATGCCTCCACATGATATAAACAGTGCTCAATCACTACAAAAAAAAGTAGTCATTTGCGACCAATTTTTTCCGAGGGACTCCAAATATCGTCGGAACAAACACTATTTCCGACAACAAAGTACCATTCGTCGGAAATACATCAATGAGGTGTTCACCATTTCCGACACCCAAATTGCCCTCGGAAAAGAGTTCTTTTGCCGTCAGAAATAACTATTTTTTAGCGGGAAAATTGGCGCTACATTTATTTACGACCAAAGGCATCCTCGTCGGTAATAGTTGTGCTTTCTTCCGACGGAATGTTCACGTTGTCAGAAACCATAACCATTTCCAAGGGAGCTTCGACGGGAATTAGAGGTCGTCAGAACTGATTATTTATTTTCGAGAGCAATCAGTAGCTCTCGCAAAAGGATATCTATTTGAGAGGGCATCTAGTGGTTGTCTGAAAAGACTATCTAATACCCAATTTATACTTTTCCACCATTCCAATGTTTTTTTTTTCTCTTAATATTATTACTATTATGATCATCTAATGTTATATGTGTTTACTTTCTTTGTGTTGACAGTAAAAAGGGGTTTCAAACTTGACAAATTTTCACCATTTGGAAAAAAAATCAATACCACACTAGCCAATGATTAATTGGTGTAATGTGTGGTTACTTTAAATTTATGTTCTTTTTTATATACTAATCACTATGTTAAACTTAAACGAAGTTTAAATGTCCTATTTCAATAAATTATAAATTCATCATTTGCTTATAGTTCAATGCAATGTTTTAGTTATACATGTACACTATATATATCAATAGTGTTTTTTTTTTATTATCATACAAATAAATTTAGACACATATTTTATGTTGTGAAATTGTGAATATGAATCATGACATTTCTAAAATAAAGTAATGCATGGTCATAACATTTTTTTTTTCAATCACTTGTTTCTTTATTTCAATTAAGGCATGTATTATGTCTTTGATTCCTCATAATATTTTTTTTTCATCCAAAAGAATATTTATATGTTTTCAATTCAGGATCATAACTGTTTGTATGTAGGTGTGCTTGAATAAGGCATGTATTTTGTCTTTGATTCCTCATTTTTATATGTTTTGTATGGATTGTTTCTACCCATTGAACTTCCTTCATGGGATCGCCAATCACAGAAGTTGGGTTACCTCCCTAGGTGACTCCCTTATGGGCTTAAGCTCATCCCCTTCAAAAGACCTTTAGTCAATTGGTCAGCAATGTTGTTCTCCGACTTCACATACTCCAAAGACACAATGTTCTTACTTAATAGGCTCTTCACATATTTATATCTCACATGTATGTACCTGTTCATTTTCTTATTTGTATGAGATTGTTTCACCAAGTCTATTGTAGCCTTGCAGTCACAATGAATAGATAAAGCAAGCAATGGTTTCTCCACCAGAGGCATATCCATTAATAAACTCTCAATCCATTCAGCCTCAATGCAAGTAGTATCCAAAGCTATGAGTTCAGACTCCATAGTACTTCTAGAAATAATTGTTTGCTTCTTTGAACCCCATGAAATTGCAGCTCCACCCAATAAGAAAATGTAACCACTAGTAGACTTCACTTCCTCATTATTTGTTATCCAATTTGCATCACTATATCCTTCAACTACATTTGAAAATCCTTTATAGCATAGTGAATAATGCATTGTTCCTCTTAGGTACTCGAAAACTCTTTCCAAAGCATTCCAATGTTTCTTGCTTGGGTTATGTGTATACCTACTTAATCTTTCAATGGTATAAGCAATATCTTATTTGCAATGTACAACAAAGAACCTATCATCTAGGAGTACTTCAGTTAAGAAAACTTTTCACTTTGATTTTTCTTTAAATGAACATTGGGATCATAAGATGTTGGTGTGGGCTTACACTCAAAGTAATTGAACTTCTTCAACATCTTCTCAATAGTACTAGATTGATTTAGAGAGATTCGTTGTGTTGTCTTCTCAATTTTCATTCCTAAGATTACATGTGCTTCTCCCATATCTTTCATGTCAAAATTCCTAGATAAGTATGACTTCACATCATTCACAATCTCTAAATTCATCCAAAGATCAAAATGTCATCAACATATAGGCACAAGATTACGTGTTCTCCATTATTCTCTTTATAGTAAACGCATTTATCATGACCATTAAACTTAAAATCATAATCTAGAATCACCTTGTCAAATTTCTCATGCCATTGCTTAGGAGATTGCTTCAGGCCATATAAAGATTTAACCAACTTGCACACCTTGTGTTCTTGGCCCTTAACTATGAATCCTTCTGGTTGCTCCATATAGATCTCTTCATCTAAGTCTCCATTTAAAAATACCGTCTTCACATCCATTTGATGAATCACTAAATTATGCACATATGCTAAAGCTATCAAAGTCCTTATGGTGGTAATCCTAGAAACAGGTGAGTAAGTATCAAAATAACATATCCCTTTCTTTTGTGTAAAATCCTTAGCTACCAATCTTGCTTTATATTTATCAATACTTCCATCATATTGCAACTTTTTCCTAAGCACCCACTTGCACCCTATCGATTTATTTCCTGCGGGCAAATCCATTAACATCCAAGTATTATTTTGAATTATAGATTGAAATTCATCATTTATAGCCTCTTTCCAGAATGGTGCATCCACAGACATAACGGCTTCCTTATAAGTTGTGGGATTTCCTTCTACTAGAAAGGTATAGAAATCATCTCCAAAGTTCTTCTCAACTCTTGCTCTTTTGCTTCTTCTAAGTTCTTGAGATTCTAAATTTTCGATTGTAGTTGAGCTAGAAGGCTTCTCACTTATTTGTACTTCCTTAGAAATTCTTATCTTATACGGGAAAATATTGTCAAAGAATGTAGCATCTCTGGCTTCCATAACTGTATTGTTTGCAACCTCCTTTACTTCAGAGTTAATCACCAAGAATCTATTGGCACTACTATTTTTTGCATAACCGAGGAAAACTGCGTCTATAGTCTTAGGACCTATTTTCTTTCTCTTTGGATCGAGTATGAGTACCTTAGCTAAACACCCCCGCACTTTTAGGATTCTATGGTTAGGTGATCTTCCTTTCCATAACTCATAAGGAGTTTTCTCATTATCCTTTAATGTTATCCTATTAAGTATGAAACAAGCAATTAACATTGATTCCCCCCACACTACTAAGAAGCATAGAATTTACCATATCCATCAGGGTTCTATTTTTCCTTTCAACCACTCCATTAGATTGGGGTGAATATGGTGGAGTAACTTCATGTATAATTCCATGTTCTTCACAAATCACTCCAAGCTCTTTTGAGGTATACTCTCCACCTCTGTCAGATCTAAATCTTTTAATCTTTTTCTCCAATTGGTTTTCTACCTCACTTTTATAAATCTTGAGTTACACCTCATCTTTTGTCTTAATAAGATAAATATGGCAATACCTAGAGAAGTCATCAATAAATGTCACAAAGTACTTGTTTCCACCTCTAGTAGGAGACCTATTTGAATCACACACGTCACTATGTATGAGCTCTAAGATTTGGGTGATTCTCTCTACAGGTTTGAAAGAATTCCCAGTTTGTTTGGCTTGAACACACACTTCACATTTATGCTCAAGGTCTACGTTAGACTTAGGGATTAGCTCAAGATCCATTAACGTTTTGATTTTGCTCAAACTTACATGTCCTAACCTTCCATGCCATACATTACAAGACTCAATGTTAAAAACTTGAGGAGAAATTTTATTAACTTCAAAAACTACATTTATTTTGAACAATCCATCACAAACATATCATTTTCCAATAAAGACATTGTTTCTAGTAATAACAATTCTATTCGACTCCATTACAATATTGTATCCTTGTTTTACTAAGGACGATCCACTGAAAAGGTTTCTCCTTACTTTAGGAACATGTCGCACATCCTTGAGAGTTAGAGTCTTCCCAGATGTCATCTTCAATTCCACCTCTCCTATTCCACGTACTTGTGCGACGGTGTCATTTCCTAGGGTTACACTTCCTCCACTAGAGTTATGGTAATTTTTTAAAAATCGTTTGTTAAAACACACATGTACGTTTGCCCCAGAATCTAACCACCAATCACTATTACTTAAATATGCGATATTAACTAGAGGCTTAAAACTATACCTTAGATTGGGTTCATCTTGATCAATCCACCAACACATTCACTTGGGCTTTAGGACTCCTTTGTCCTTTGTTCCACTTAGGCTTGGCTTGTAGGTCTCGGTCTTCTTGTAATGACCATCTTTGGCCCAATGATTTGTTCTTCCACAAACGAAGCATGGTTGATCCCTATTGCCATTGGAATTGTTATGGGGTCTATTGTGTTGGTGATTTTGGTTTTGGTTGAATTGATTATGGTTGGGTTGGCTATTTCTGTTTGTCCTCTTGAAAGATTTCCTTCTGGATTGGAAACGATTCCTATTGGTTGAACTTTTGACTAGGTTCACGTTTGTCTTTTCTTCCTTAGGCTTCTTACTTGATCTATGTTTCTCTTCAATCCTAAGGGAGTTTAAAACTTGGGTTAAGGTTAAATCTCCTTATTTGTGCCTAAGGGTTTTTGCAAAGTTTGACCAACTTGGGGGTAATTTATCTATGAGACAAGAGACTTTAAACTCTTCACTAAACTTAGTGCCCTTAAGTTCTATTTTCCTAAAAAATCTTGGTACTTATGAATTTGTTCACTTACAGTTTTATTCTCAACCATCATATAGTTATTAAAGTTTGAGATTGTAAAACGATCTATCCCCGCATCTTCTATCCCATATTCAGCTTCTAATTCATCCCACAAAGTTTTTGCATTTTTTGTATCTTGATAAACATCATATAGATCATCAGAGAGAGCACTAAGGATTCTATTATGGCAATGATATTATAATTCTTCTTTTGTCATCTTCTCCTTAGTTTTAGAAGTGGTTTTAGTAGTTTTATCAGGTGTTGTTTGATCTTCTAGGGCAGAAACTAACCCTAAAACAGTTAACCAATATTTAAGTTGTCTTTGCCACCTCTTAAAATTTGTCCCATTAAATTTACCTGGTTTAACACTATTGGTTTCTATACTATCCATCTCAATTCCAATGAACAATAATGAAGCAACAAAATCTGAAATTTAAATGTAATAGAAATTAAGATTGAATAATAATCAAACAATTGGTAGGCAAACAATAACTTAAAGAAAAAAAAACGTTTATGACAGAATATCTAACTTTAATTTTGTCTTAAAACAACGGTTACAAAATCTGATGTACTTAATTGACTTTTAAAACTAATTTTATTAAGATTCTGAAATTTGTTTGAAGTTGGTAAACAAAACGTGTGAGCAATCAAAACACAAGCAAAACTGAAAACGAGTAACTAAAACTTTCCAACAGTGGTACTTAAGGTTTTGAATAATAACTTTAATAAGTTTTTTAAAAACAAAAATGCAGACCAAATAGTAGGGGTGGCATTTTAGACCCAAAAATTGCAAAAACCAACCAACAATTTACCGCAATGGAACCGCAATCGCGGTAAACCGAACCACATTTGGGGTATGAAGAACCGAACCGCATTTGCGGTTGCGGTTACTGTATTTGATTTTCAAAACTTGCGGTTACCGCAAACCGTGACTGTATTTTGTTTTTATTTAAAAAATTGCATTTTGTAGATAGCATTGGTGCTCAAACAACACAACGAGGTCCTTCAAATCCACTCACCACCCCCAACACTTGAGTTTGTAACTTTAATTTGTAACATTGGTGCATTGCATTTTCCTTTTAGTTTGTAACTTTAATTAACTTTGAATTGGATTTTTCCTTTGAATTGTAACTTTAATTCATTTTGCATTGCATTTTCCTTTTGGTTTGTAACTTTAAAGGATTTGGAATTAGAATGCTTGAGAAGTTGAGGTTGTAAATTCTTGAGAAGTTTAACTTTAATTGGAATGCTTGGAATTGTAACTTTAATTTTCTTTAGGTTATGAATGCTTGAGAAATTGAGGAAGTTGTGAATTTATTTATTTAGGTTGTGAATTTATATTTTTGGGTTAAAGTATACTTGAAATCAAAAGGCTTCAAAAGAAGCATTAAAATTAGGCCTAAAATGTGGAAGATTGGATTTTTATGACACAAAAAGAACTTGCGGTTTTAAATCGCTAATTCACGGTAACATTGCTTTTTGCAGTTTCAAAATCACCATACCGCAAATAGTCGGTCGGTTTGCGGTTTGGGCAAAAATTCGTGGTTACCGAATCGCAACCACCCCTACCAAATAGGTTAGAGGTTTAATATTGGTAAAAAGGTTTTCTTTAAAGTTGGACTTTAAAGCCTTGACTATGAAAACGTGTTGTTGACCCTTTTTTTTATTTATATTTTTTCAATAATTGAAAACCCTTAACTTTGGACTTTAAAGATGTAGTTTTGAAAAACGTATAGACAAGCAATAATAGGAAAATGCAGCTAATGAAGATAGAGAGTATTTACGATTTGGAGAAACTTATAGCAACAACAAATACAGTAAGAATAATTTTAACATACAAAGGCTTTAGATTGTTATTAAAAATTTGTGGTTTTTCCTTTTTTGTAAAACTTTTGTAATTAAAAGAAAGGTATTTTTCTTTTCTAAAAAATTCATATAAAATTTTTTAGATATAAATAATATATAAAATAAAGATTAAACAATAAAGTAAAATAAAGAGACAAATAAATAAATACATAAAAAAGTTAAGATTAAGAACTGTAAGCCTGGTATAGTGAAAGCACATCAAAGACGTTGTTCTAAACCTTTGTAGCCTCCCTACGTGTAGTGCAGGTAATGACGGTCTACAAGAATCCAAGATACGACCCCAATACGTAGGCTTAAGGTTTGTTATGAGCACGTTCACAGTCGGATAGAAATCTCCAAGCCACAGAACCGTTGCCCAAAAATAATATAGAAAGTATGGAATATATGAAAGTATGAGAATAGAGAAATCTGATTGTAGTGTGTTGAAATGTGAAGGAGGAGAGGCCTTTTATAGGCATCCAATACTCGTAACCTCCAATACCTGTATTAGTCATTCGTTTACAATTCTTGTTTGTATTATATTATGAAATCTAGCTAGTATTAGATCGAATGTACGGGCAACATTTTGTTTGTTTTGGCTAATTATTTGCCCATGTATAGTGTTTTTAATCTTCACTTCTTCTCATGAAACCTGAGGATTTGCAAGGACGCATCGGCATCATGGACGCTCGGAAGAAATTTCACTCCTTTGAAACATGTTATGTTGTTACTCATGCTTTCAATCTGTCTTGGAATTAATCAAATTTAATTTTGTTTAAGTATATATGTTTGCTAAATTTATATCTGAAATATATTTACTAAAAAGGATAATTAAAGTACAAAGTTGGAATATAAAAATAAAAAAATCGAATTTATCTGTCACATATAGTAATTAATATTATCCTCTATCACATTGACTACATTAACCACTGGGTGTTTCACAATTGGCTTGGACAACTGACTTCGCCAAGGTTCCAACTTCCAATGGAGTTTCAGTAAAACTGGAAGTTACTATAGGTAGTGGAATGATTTTTATTCAGTAATCCTATGCATAGGGTAATTCCACAATTTGAAATCGAAAAAAAGAAAAAGAAAAACCACCTGATAAATTTTTTCACAACTGGTCACCCAAACTAAGCTGGTATGCCATGTGGCAGCTAAGCGCTCCTTACCATGCCCAAAACGGGTATGCCACGTGGCGCAGCCATGCGGGGGTATTTGTGGTTTTTTCTCTCCAAAAAATTCCCGCTCGTTCAAAAATTTTCATTTCCATTTGAAATCTGTGGAGAGAGAGAGAGAGAGAGAGAGAGAGAGAGAGAGGGAGCAAATTAGAAGAAGCAAATAGCGTAGAGAACTTCTCAGTCTGTGTGTTATGGCTCCTTCCTTTGTGTTTCCCCAAAGCCTGAGAGCCTTAGAAGAAGAACACGAAGACAATCGCCTCTACGCTCGGAACCCGCTCGACATCGCTTCTCTTCGTCCCTCTGAACTCGAAGAGTTCGTCAAAGGTATCTCCCTCTCTCTCTCTCCCTCACGCAGTTTTACTAAATCTGCCGCATTTTCCAACTTTAACATCCGTTTGGTTGCCGAGAAAATTCACCTTCCGAGTTCCAAATTATACTGTTTCACTAGTCCTGCTTTTTAAAGAAATTGATGTGCATAAGAAGTGGATCCCTCTCCTATAATTTTCTGGTTCAGTTAATTCTGAATGTTTAGCATTTGGTCACCTCAAGTGTCAAGTCGACCAATTAGATGCTGATTTTATTGTTAAGGAAACCATAGAAAAAGGTAAAGTGTGGTGGGGATTAGTAAGAAAAGCAGAAACATTTGAAATTCAAACTGAATTCAAGAACATTGAACCAACGAGAATGGATTTAGCCGAATTTATTTATTCTAACAAATACAATTTTTTTTCCTGGGTTTTAAGCAAGAATCATTGTAAGTATTGGCTTCCTGGAGTTGGAAATTCACAATTTTTTGGCTATATGGAAAATTGATGTATCTGCTTGCAAAACCATTGTATGCATGGCTTCTTTTTTATTTTTTAAATTCTAATAGGGAAGCAGGACTGAGAATGCGCGTATTCTGATCCCAAATATAAGAGGACAAACAGTCAACTGTATTATCTGATTCAAAATGAAATACTCTAATTACAAGAACAACTAAGTATGAGGAGATTAAAATTTTGCAGTTTTTGAATTTGTCTTCCTTTGTGGCACCAACAGGCATATCCTTTGATCTCTCTGATAAGGAGCTATTTTGTATTGAAGAGCAAGATGTGTTTGATCGTGTGTACTCATTGATTCGGGGTTACAATAATCTACCCCCATCTTGTAAGGTTAATCTTCTAGAGAGTCTTCGGTCCAATCTCAGTGTTCTCCTCCCAAATGTTGATTCACTATCACGGGTTTCTCAAGGTCAGGATGATGTCACTCCAGTGCTGGATCGGGTTGCATCACATCGTAATGCTTTTAAAATCTACACATTCTTCCTCCTTACTGTTGTTCTCACTGAGGAGTCCAATATCACTTCCAACAACAATGTGAAGGTGTTTTCTTTTTCCTACATATCTCTTTATCTCGCTCTCTATTTGTTTCTACTACTTTAACACGGTATATGTTGTGTGCAAGCATGCACACATAAATTTAAATGTTATAAACATGTATATATTGAGTGCGATATTGCCAGTTTTTGTGCCAAGATGTTGAAGCCTTTTGCTTGGACTTAGGTCACAGCAAGTACCAGGAAGAAGCATCCTAAGAACACATGGAATTGGGAGCCACAAAGAGGCCGCATACTTAATTTGATTGCTAATTCATTAGAGATCAAGCTTGCCTTGCTCTTTGGTTCATCAGGCTTGGAAGAAAATTTTATTTCGTTCATTGCCAAGTAAGTTGGATAACTACTACAATTCAATCAGATTTAGTTTTATATATTTTCTTTCTGGTTAATTACAAATTGATTTTTTTTTCCTTCCTGATTTGGGGTTTTGTAGAAATGCATTTTCTTTGTTTGAGAATGCTGCACTTTTGAAAGACACCGACACAAAAGATGCTTTGTGTCGTATAATTGGGACTTGTGCCACAAAATACCAGTACATGGCACAATCATGTGCATCGATCATGCATCTAGTTCACAAATATGATTTTGTTGTCACCCACATTGCTGATGCGGTTGCTGGGGCAGAGAAGAAGTATGCAGATGGAAGTCTAGCCAGTTCTCTTATCAGAGAAATAGGGAGGACGAATCCAAAAGACTACATCAAGGATACTGTTGGGGCTGAAAATGTTGGTCGGTTTTTGGTGGAACTTTCTGATCGGCTACCTAAACTGGTGTCTACCAACATTGGCCTCATTGTTCCACATTTTGGTGGGGAATCTTATAAGATAAGGAATGCTCTTGTTGGGGTCTTGGGAAAGCTTGTTGCAAAGGCTTTTCAGGATGTTGAAGGTGAAGTGAGTTCTAAATCTGTTCGTCTTCGAACCAAGCATGCCATGTTGGAAATTTTGCTTGAGCGGTGTCGAGATGTTTCAGCTTATACAAGGAGTCGGGTTCTTCAGGTTTGGGCTGAACTATGTGAAGAGCATTCTGTTTCAATTGGCTTGTGGAATGAGCTTGCAGAAGTTGCTTCTGGGAGGTTGGAGGATAAGAGTGCAATGGTTAGAAAATCTGCACTAAATTTGCTTATTATGATGTTACAGCATAACCCATTTGGTCCACAACTTCGAATAGCTTCGTTTGAAGCAACCTTACAACAGTACAAGAACAAGCTGAAAGAGCTTGAACCAGATATATCTTCAGAAAGTGAAAAGAACAGGTTACCATCTGATGATTGTACTACTGGAGATAGTGAGGTTGATGATGCAGATGCAGATGTGACTAAGGAGCAGCAGGACAGTTTGCCTGATAGTTGCTTGCCTGATATGGAACAAAATATAGTGCAGAAAGATGGCTCTGTGCCAGATGTAGGGAACTTAGAGCAGACTAGGGCCTTGGTAGCATCACTTGAGGCTGGATTAAGGTTTTCAAAGTGTATATCTGCCACAATACCAACACTTGTTCAATTGATGGCATCGTCTTCTGCGACTGATGTTGAGAACACAATACATTTGCTAATGAGGTGCAAGCAGTTTCAAATTGATGCCTCAGAAGCATGTCTCCGTAAGATGCTGCCACTGGTATGTTTTTATTTTAACTCAAGCTCTAGAAATAATGATACAATGTTTTATTTGGGTCAATAATTTTCCTATTTGTTCAATCTCGATTAACAAACTCTAGATTTGATTGTTGGCTGGTTCATGAGATGTATAGGATCCTAAATGTGTCTCGGGTTTGTAGGTATTTTCTCAGGACAAATCCATCTATGAAGCTGTGGAAAATGCTTTCATTACAATTTATATAAAGAAAAGCCCAGTAGAAACAGCCAAGAATCTTATGAATCTTGCCACAGAATCAAATATTGGAGACCTAGCTGCTCTTGAGTTTATAGTTGGTGCCTTGGTGTCTAAAGGTGATATATCCTCTGGTGCGGTATGTCCTTTTCAGTTCTCACAGTCTTGCTTAAGTTTGTTGAAAGCTTCTATTTATGCGATAATAATTTTTTTATTTTGCATGAAAAGATATGCATTTTCTTGATGTTTTCAGCTTGCCAAAATTGACTCGACTATGGGTCTAAAAATATCAGTTTAGGCAAGTAGAAGCCAAGCCAAGTATTTTCAAGTAAATTATAAAATTGTTTTGGTGGCATGCTTGTAATACCTGGGTTAATATAAAATGTCAACTAAGCCAAATATTAAATATGTAAATCTTTATGACTTGGTTGACATTTTAAATAAAGTGATTTTAATAAAGAAAAAAGGGTTTTCCATTCCCCCTTACCAAGTGGGTTCTTATAAAAACTTTGTAGTAGGCTTGCTATCATGTGCAGCTACATTTTCCCTGCATGGTTTAGCCTAAACAAGCAAGTATATGCATACACATAAAATGGAATCCGATTGTGATTTCCACAGTTCGTACAGATAAGGAAAAAAAGATTCATACCAAAAGGCAACCTCAGTGTCTATTTTAGAATATGGGTCTATGTTATTTTTTCACATGTTTCAGTGGTGCTTCTCAGTCAACTCAGTTTTGAAATCTTTCACCAATTTTTAAAAGCCAAAAATCTCTTCTCATTGTTGAAATCTCTTATTCTGTCTCCCCATTATTTAAAGAGCCAACTTTCTTACGAGGTGTTTGTTTTTGCAGATATCAGCATTGTGGGATTTCTTTTGCTTCAATGTAAGTGGAACTACTGCCGAGCAAAGTTGTGGTGCGTTGTCTGCCCTTTGCATGGCAGCAAAATCATCCAGTATAGTTCTTGGCTCTCATTTACAGGACATTATTGATATTGGGTTTGGTCGTTGGGCTAAGATGGAACCTTTACTTGCTAGGACAGCATGCATTGCTCTCCAGAGATTGTCTGAAGAAGATAGGAAAAAGTTGTTGTCTAGTAATGGAAGCCGGGTTTTTAGTATTTTAGAGAGCTTAGTTACTGGGTTTTGGCTTCCAGAAAACATATGGTATGCTGCTGCTGACAAAGCCATAGCTGCTATATATGCAATTCATCCTACTCCGGAAACTTTAGCTTCCAATCTTGTGAAGAAATCCCTAAGTTCTGTATTTGAATGTAGTGGAGGTGAGGAGTTGCAGAGTGAAATCACCAGTGGTAGTGCTGGCATACTTACCACAGTTCAGGTTGCAAAACTTAGCAGATATCTCTTTGTCATAAGTCATATTGCCATGAACCATCTCGTATACATTGAATCATGCCTTCGGAAAGTTCAGAAACAGAAAATTCGGAAAGAGAAGATAGATACTGATCAGCACAGTAACGGTACCCCTAAGGTGAGATTGGTTTTTATTAGAATCATCAATGAAATAGGGTACTGTTATTAGCAACCATTCAGTATTCTTTTCCAAATTGATTGGTGCTATAACATATATTGTACATTTAAATGTTTTTCTTCTATGGTGCCATCCTACAGGAAAATGGTATCAATGCTGAGCTTGGACTTGCTGCTTCTGAAGATGCACTACTTGACACACTCTCTGAAAAAGCAGAAAAGGAAATAGTTTGTGGTGGTTCCACTGACAAGAATTTGATTGGACATTGTTCACAATTCTTGTCAAAACTTTGTAGAAATTTTAGTTTGATGCAAAAGGTGATTCCCCTGCTTTTCTTTGCTTTTCCACAACACTTGAATTTATTATCAAATTCTTTATAATTCAGTCAATACCCTCACTCCTACCCAAAAAGAAAAACAGAGGATTGGCTACTAGTGTACGTCGAAATGGAAATTTCTTTTGTTTTCTACGACATTTGAATTATGATAATGAATTCATCCTTTAATGTTTAGTCAATATAAGAAAAATACCTTTCTGGAGGTGATTGAACATATAAGATCATATGTATTAATTTTTATTTTTAATTCCAAAACTTTGGATGGATGTCCTGTATATAGTTACAATATAGTATGTGTGTATCTATTATTATTATTATTAAAATTTAGACAGTACAAAGTGCAATTCTTTTGTATAGTTTGTATGTTCCTAGTTATATCTTCTTTGTTTTCTTTTTTCTTTTTTCATTTATAACTAATTCAATAGATTGACTACCTGCCATATCCTTTCAGTACCCAGAACTACAAGTGTCTGCAATGCTTGCTTTATGTCGGTTTATGATTATCGATGCAAATTTCTGGTGAGATATCTCTCTCTCTCTCTCTCTCTGTGTATGTTGGTGGGCATGGATTTATTTAGAACATTCAAACATGGTCTCTGACTTGTAAGTGTAATTTCCAGTGATGCAAATCTTCAGCTTCTCTTCACAGTCGTGGAGAGTGCACCATCAGAAATTGTTCGTTCTAATTGCACTATTAGTCTTGGAGACTTGGCAGTTCGGTTCCCTAATCTGTTAGAACCATGGACAGAGAATATGTATTCCAGGTTACAAGACCCTTCAGCTTCTGTTAGGAAGAATGCTGTTTTGGTGCTTTCACACCTTATACTAAATGACATGATGAAGGTTTGAGAGGCTTGGCAATACTGCTTCTTCTTTTTATTTGCTATGATAGGTGGTCTCTAATTTTGGCTATTTCTTGATCAGGTTAAAGGCTACATAAATGAAATGGCTGTACGATTAGAAGATGAAGATGAGAGGATTTCAAACCTGGCAAAACTGTTTTTTAATGAGTTATCTAAGAAAGGTAAACTCTGATATGCATCCAGTTACTCTGTTTTGACACTTTCATTTATCTTTTGTTCTTGTGGAATTTCCTTCTAGATAAAGAGTAAGGTTTTTCCACCCCAATTTTTGCTACAGGTAGCAATCCTATATATAATCTTCTTCCAGATATACTTGGAAAGTTATCCAACCAGAATCTGAAGAGAGAGTCTTTTTGCAACATCATGCAGTTCTTGATCGGTTCCATCAAGAAGGTACAATTTATTTCAGTCTGGTTCCTTTAGCAATTATTTGTTTCCTATTAAGGTATTATGTTATTTGGGTATTTCTCCAGGACAAGCAAATGGAAGCTCTTGTTGAAAAGCTTTGCAATAGGTTTAGTGGAGTTACAGGTATTCCTTCCCCTTTTTTTGAAAAAATATTATGATTTGGTAGTTCTTTTTGTGTTGCCAATTTTGAACTTATGGCAGTCATACAATTTAGGGTGCAAAATGATAATGACCTTTATTTGTGTTAAGCATATGCTTAGTGTATAGCATTATTTGATCGTCGCAAGTTTTCACATTGACCTCGTTGACTGTTCCTGATGAGATAGTGATTTGTGAAACCTGGTTTTTTCAGTTTTCCCTTTGGTTTGTTTTGTTTAAAAGAGGTGTGCGTACTTAAGTATGGACTTCATCAGCAATGTGTGATGCTTATTCCCCTTCTATTTGTGGGCTGCAGGGCCTTCTAGAAAGTTGAAGGGAAAATAAACTGTAGTATGTTTATTATCCATGTCTGTTTGAGTCTTATTTCCACATGAAAAAGCTTAGTAATGATATTCCAAGACCAGAAGGCTATTATGCTGTATTCCCTGGTTTAGTTGATGCAGCTTGTTATATGTAACATCATGCCTAGGATATGGAAGCTACTAACACCCTATCTGTAATTATTGTTTTCTGAAATGTCAGCGCAACACTTTTTTTGTGTTTTTCTTCAACAATTGAAGTCTGTTCCCAATGCTGTCTTAGGAAATTGAGTTATTGTTGATGTTTTCCATTACTCAAATTTCTCACTAAAGGTAGTTTTTTTGGTTTTGGGCCACTCTATTGCTGCAGATATCAGACAATGGGAATATATTTCTTATTGCCTCTCTCAGCTGGCATTCACTGAAAAGGGAATGAAAAAACTCATAGAGTCATTCAAGACATATGAGCACGTCCTATCGGAGGATTCTGTGATGGACCACTTTAGAAACATAATAAATAAGGTATTGAATCGTCTCCTCTTATAGAATTATCAAATCTTCTTCAGTTCTCTTTTTCTTACAATTGTTCTGAAACAGGGCAAGAAGTTTGCAAAACCAGAAGTTAAAATGTGCATTGAGGAGTTTGAGGATAAGCTGAACAAGTTACACTTGGAAAAGAAGGAACAAGAATTGACAGCAAGAAATGCCCAAATTCATCAACAAAAGATCAGCAGCATGGAAGGTTTTGTGGTTACTAGCAGTGCTCGTGATGCTAGTTCAGAATCCGATATTTCTGAAGGTTAGTGCAATCAATTTATGCTTAATCAAGTTACTGTAATAACCAATGGAATTGGAATATAATTATAAGCACGAAATCAACTTATGCTTGGTGCTGATTATGCTTTGGTGCTCTAATATGGAATTATGATCATTTCTGAAGAAGGTTCTGATTCTGAGGATCAAACATGATAGTTGGTCCTTCAGACTTCACAGTTTATCAAGGTGTTCAAGATTTTAGGATTATTATATTCTTTGATGGATGTCGTTGCTGTGGCATGCTGAACTCAGTGGATGTCGTACTAAAGAATTTGTTCCATGCATGTTTTATGCTTCTGAATTTCTGAGGTTATTGTCTAACCTTGGGTATTTGGTATAGAAACAGATGGGGAAGTCGTTGATCCTTCTATCGAAGGGATGACCAAGTCTGTGGATGACATGTCAAAATCTAGACTTGTTGAGTCAGAAGAATATTCCGGTACTTCTAGTGAGTTGACAGAATCAGAACCAGGTGATATTGAAGTTCAATCGCCAAATGTTAACATAAGAGGTAGTTTAAGTAAGCAACCGTAGCTTTTTCTTAACATAGTTGTATTGTACATTTGCACTAAACTGATGATATGACAGGGGCCTCAAAATCCAAAGCCAAGAAAAGCAACGCGAAAGATAAAAGAGGTCATACTTCTGCATCCACGAGAAGTAATATCAGGACAAAGCAAAGGTATGATTTTATTGTGTTTGCTCTGTCGTTGAATGTGGTTGATGATTTATTCTCAAAAACACATTCATTTTAGTAAATCAAAGCAGCTTTCTTGAAGATTGATGTTAAGTTTTTCTATATAAAACACGCACGCGCACACACACACATATTTACATTAATAATTTTATAGTCAAGATGTATGCATATAAGGATCGGGAATATAAATTGTGAAATTCATCAAATAAGCCATGACTGGAAGGTAAATCTCTTTACACCCATAGCTTTCAGTTTAAAGAATGAGTGTTTAATTAGTGATATGACATAATGCATAGAATTGCTTGCACGGCTAGCTTGCTACTGTTCAAATTGATTGGTTCAAAGCTTGGCAACTAATAGTGGGGATAGTTGAAACATTTTGACGGATTCTTTGTTTGCATTTAAAGTAATAGTGAGAAAAACACTTCTACAGGGTCTGTTATCTTAGGTAACCATATAATAATGAAGAAAATGATCGGCAAAAACGCTTTTTTGAAAGTTCAAAAAACAGAAAAACAGAAGGGACATTTAACATATCTTTATCATTTTGCAGGTAGAGTTGTACAGAGTGGGTTTGGATGAATCATTCTTTTGAGCAGAAGCAAGAATCTCTTTTGCAGTTGAGTTGCTTGAAGTGTACGTAATGTAACAGCTATCTGGCTACATCAGCACGAACACAAACATAACCAAAAAGAAAGAAACAAGATAACCAAATTTGTGTAAGGTAACAGCTATCTGGAGAGAGATGATCTTTTGTACAACCAAGCTAGCTCTGCTTGATTCTTGCATAGGCGAGTGAAGGCTTATATAATCCACTACTACTAGTCTTATTTGAGATCTCAGTCTACAACAAAATAACATGATTCATAAGGCCCCGTTCGGTAACATTTTAAGGTGTTGTTTTCATTTTCAGAAAACAAAAATGAGATAAAAACACGTTCGGTAGCCCAAAAACAGAAGACACTGAGAATGTTTTCATAAATGTGTACTTGTAGAAAACAGAAAAAAGTTGTTTTCATTCTCATAGGAAACATTTTCATAAAAAGAACTCACATTTATTATTTCAAATTGTACTACCAGACACGTTTTTATTGTTGTTTTCTGAAGATGTTTTCTAATTAATCTACCAGACGCATTTTCATTTCTTGAAAATGCAAATTTGCTTTCTTGTTTTCATTCTTTGAAAATATTCTAAGAAAACAATCTCCGAAAAAGTTACCGGATGGGCCCTAAGTATCCCTATTGGGATTTTGCTATTAGGCAGCACGAACATTTGTTGCTGATATGATACAAAAAATCCTGTCAACAAAAGGATCAGAACTGGATGATATTTTCAAATGTGGCATTTGAGAAACTTAAAATAAAATGATGGAATTGTTAAATTTTTGACAAAGAATTGGAAATTGCTATTGAATTAATTTTTGTGGATTTATTCAACAACCCAAAAGCTTGGTTTATATTTTTTTTTATGGCTAAGAGCACTTTCACCCATGATGTCATGGCAAAGGGAAAGGGCAAGCAAGTGTAGGCACTATTCACATGAATAGTGCCTACCTAGCAATATTTTTTTGCTTTTCCACCTATTGTCATAGCAATTCAAAGATAATTACTATTCACATGAGATTAATTTTATTTTGATGTATGAGATTAATAATAATATAAAATTGCTAGGTATGTATGAAAAAAGATTCTGAATTTTTTAACGTCAGCGCCCTTAGGCAACGACTCGGGCTATTCTTGCTGTGGGATGCCCAATCTTCGTGGAGCCCACCATCCGTCTAGGCTGGATTTGTGCAGTGGAGTGGGTTTCTTCAACGTTGGGGGGCTGGCTTTGCCTAGACTGGACTCTGTAGTGGAAGTGCTCTAAGTGGGAGGTTTTCTTTGCTGGGTAGTATTCAGTTGAACAACTTTCCTTTTTATAAGTTTCGTGCTTTTTTCGGCTTAGAATGAAGTTTAGTGTTGACCAAAAAATAATAATAATTCAACAAGCCAAAAGCCAATTCACCATGCTTTCTTTGATGAGATAGATGGTGTGGGGGGGCATCGGCCAGCCCTAAATTTTTGGGTTCGGGTAGAGGCCGAGTTTTTTTTTTTTTTTTTTTGGGTTGGGTCGAGGTTTGAAAGGAATCAGCCCGAGCCCGCCTATTGGACCAAGCCTAAGTGGGCTTTTTAGGGCGGCCCGCCCATTGTGTTTTTTTTCCTGCTAAAATGTCTTTTTGGCCCCCTTAACTATGTTATAATTGTCAATTTGGCCCCCAATCTATTTTGTTGGTTAATTTAAGGGTACAAACTACCAACTTTTCTCCACCTAGTTTCACAAAGTAAAACCCTAGAGGTTATTTTATGTAGATTTAGCTACTAAGAATCTTGAGTATCCTTTTTAAAATTCTAAAATTTTTTTGGGGTTGTCTTTGGTTGTGCAAGACATTGACAACATATAGTTTAGGCTACGCTTCATTATATCCACATGGCTTATTTGCTTAACCTCTTTGCACACAAGTTGTAAGAGCAAATAAGGTCTGAAAGATAGTGTATTCATACTCACCTTGAAGTATCCATCCCCTCATTACCATTCATTCTTAAACACTTCTTCCGTACGCTATTCCCACAATATTTGTCAACACAAATATCTAAGAAAAACTCAGGACATATTGTGATGTGCATTCTGTAAAGCATGCTACTATATCTAATATAGTAATAACATAGTGTGATGTGCATTCTGGTGTTGCATAGGTTGTGCGAATTGTTTGTCAGGTGCATATTGAGAGCATTTGTCGAGTGTTCAATCATAATGTTGAAGAGCTTGAACTCAAGACCAGCGGTGAGAGGTTTGTTTGATAATCTTCAATTGTTGATAATCTTTACATGTTTTCGTATTCTTCATTATTTTTCATAACATTGCATTAATTGAATTGAATAGTTTATTAGGACATAAATTATTAAAGTAAGAAATAAGCCTTTCCAAATTGCCACATAGATCAACAAACTTTAATTCGAAGAGTTTAATTTGTTACTACTATTGGAGATGCTCTAAGAGCATTTGCAATGGTTGCTCAATAGTTTAGTTTAATAGTTCAATTTATTGAACTTTTTTTGCACCTATTGAACTGAAATGCATTTTTATTTGCTGTGGTGCAGTTTAATATCTTACAATAATTAAATGTAACGGAAAAAAAAAATTTCGGCTGGTTTACACTAATTAAATGTAATGGAAAAATTCGGAAGTAAAAACTAATGTTGTCCATGTGTCAATAAGAGAGAGGTGTAGAGTTATTATGGTGGACAAGCTTATTGAAATAAATTTCATTTCAGAGTTCATTTTATTAACCTCTGAAATGAACTATTGATTCCTGAATTAAAATATTGATCTATGAAATGAACTGAACTTGACCACTGCAAATTAAAAGTCCAATTCATTGAAATAAAATTAAAATGACACTCACCATTGCAGATGCCATAATTATTTCATTTCCATTATTGGCAAAAAAAAAAATTCATTTCCATTGTACGAACCGGAGGATATGAATCCCCTTTTGGGCAAAAAAAAGAAAATAAGGAAAAAAGAGAGTATATAATACAATTATGTAAAAAGGAACTTACCCTTGATTTTGGCCTCGATTCAGTTCAGACTATAAAAAATAATAAATCGCAAAATAAAAAGAAAATAATAGTTCCAGTTCCACACGTGTGCACTGAAACAGTCACTGAAAGAGGAAAAAAAGGAGCGCATTGCAACGCAGTCCGCGTAATAATCAGAGCACTTATATATATATAGATCGAAAGTTGTAATTGACAATGGCGGAAACTGTTGACAGTTCCACCAACTCTAGCTCCTCTCACCAGAAGCACTGCCCTGAGCAAAACCCTAGATTTCGCCTCTTCAACAACAATGGCCGCTTCTTCTTCTCTCTCTTTTAGGCCTCTACTTAGCTCCCTCGCCACCGATCTCAAAGACGTCGTAAGACTTTCCAATCTCATTCTTTTTAAATCTAATATTACTTGAATGTTTTCTGTTTGGAAGCTAAGAAAATGCAGGAAAAGAAACTCTGGCTGGGTTAGTATAGTTGAGAACATCGTATGACTACCGAGAGCTTTTATAATTTTGAAGCTCTGCTTTGTTATATGTAATAGAAAGCTAATAGCATAGGACCGCAAGATTTGTATTTTAAAGTTAATAGTTTTAGTTTTGTGTTATGTTCTCGGTTTGCATGTACAATGTAGTGGATGGTTAAGATTGGTTTGAATTCGAGTTCTGATTGGTGGATTTTCGTAGGGTTTATCGCCTCCGAATTTAGTACCAAGCTTTGGGGATTCCCTCGTGAGTTTTGGTTTAAAAAGGGCAACAACGCTGAGGGGAAAGAGGTTGTTGTTGTCTGGAAATAAATTCAAAGTGAATTGTTCAGCTGACAGAGAGATGGATGTGAGCACTTCAGCTGTGGTTGATGGTGCTGCGGACTGCTTAAATGGTTTGTGCAGCTGTTCTGTTGTTGTTGAATTATCCTTAACAGTTCATGCTTGCTAATTTGTTGAATTGGACACAGAAATTGAGGTGAAAGAGCCTAGTATTTCAACAATTCTGATGAATTTCGAGAACAAGTTCGATCCTTACAATGCAATGAATACGCCACTTTACCAAACAGCTACTTTTAAGCAGGTAGCACACAGAGTAGTAGAAGATAGAGACTCATTGCTAAATTTTGTGATGATTATTCGTATTGTTGTAGTTGTTAGGGATAGCCAGGAATTTAAAATCATTTAAAGTTCAATGCTGCTTGGGGACACGATGTAATATTGTAGGATTGTTGTGTGGGGCTGTTGTGTGGAACTCTGGAATCTGTAACTCTCTGACTTTTATTTAAGCCTTGATGAGCTTTCACTGTTAGGGGCTCAGATCTTTATCAAACAAGTATTAGAAAGCAGAACCAAGAAACTCATTGTGAATATGTGTGAATGTTGGCATACTTTCCTGTTTAATCATTCTTCTTTGCATTTGAAAGACGAATGCAATTGTGACTGTCAAATGTATGCTTGTATCTGTGCTCAACGGTATCTTGATTGCGTGAGAAATCTCTCGCTTACACTATCTATGTCAGGTGACATTCTGTGGCCGAGTTTCATATTAATGGTGTCTTCATTACTTTGTTATGCAGCCTTCCGCAACAGAAAATGGTCCTTATGATTATACCAGAAGTGGAAATCCCACACGGGATGCCTTGGAAAGGTCTGATTTTATTTGGTTGTATGCCGTTGAAGTAGCTTTGAAAACTCTTTTTTTCTTCTTTCACAACATGTCTTTATTGTGAGTTTTTCTTTCTGTATTCTCAGCCTTTTGGCAAAGCTTGATAAGGCAGATCGAGCATTTTGTTTCACTAGTGGAATGGCTGCTCTGGCTGCCGTTGCTCATCTTGTAGGGACAGGTACTTTTTCAATTATAGTATCATTTATATATTATATAAATTAGTTAAGTTTCTATACTCGAGTATGAGTGTGAATAAAGATAAGTATAATGAAGGAATTTATGAAGTATGTAGTATTTGATATCGCTACTTTGTCAATGGGCTCCCAATATGCCTCAACATGTTTCAGATACTCCAAATCCATATCCAGTTGACTTGTTAGTAAATTTGACTATTGGATGCAACCTGGATAAGTGAGGGGTACTTGATAAGTATGCAAAGGGTTTTCTTATGTATATACACAGAGGATTCAGGATTTGAGTGGTTTCTCAAAAGGTTAAGTGCGACCATGAAAACAAAACAAAACATATATAAGGGAGAAAAAAAAAAGGAAAACAAAATAATTCTTTATGCTTATGTACACTTTTGTGTGTGGTTAGCCTAATAGAGGTAAAGGTTTTATGCCCAAGCTTGATCCAGCCTAGTTGGTTAGAAGGTTTGATTGTTTCTTAAAAAAGGAAAAAAAATATACTGGCTTGACCTCACAACTTGCAAGTAAGAAACATTGACTTAACCACCGCTCTAAATATGTGTATTTGTTAATTATGAAAAATAATACATATATAAGTTAGGTTGAACCAGCCCTTGTACAGGATGATATAGGCCTAGCCCAAGATCATCCTGAAATCCGTCCACTCTGAACTCAAATAAAGCTGTGTCCCAAAGTTCTGGCCAATTGATTGGTTTTGATCTGGCTAGGCAGGATTGAGAGTCCTGATTTTAATCTTGCAATTAGTGTCAAGTGTATGGATTCTTAGCAGTATATTCTATACTAATCATATGGGATAGACTATGGTTTGCTGTTAAGTCCTTGCTCTGAGCTGGTTAGTTTTGTACAAGACTACACAAATGAATTTCATTTCTTCATGGAAGTTGTCTGAATTTTATTGTAAATTGGTAATGATGTTGTTTTAGGTGAGGAGATTGTTGCCGGAGACGACCTGTATGGTGGTTCAGATCGGTTACTGTCACAAGTAATTCCAAAGACTGGAGTTGTGGTGAAGTTAGTATGCTTCTCTCCTGTTCTCATCTTCATTCAATTTAACTGAAATCTGAAATTATATGCATTTATTTCTCAGACGAGTGAACACGAGTGATTTAGATGAAATTGCATCTGCTATTGGCCCTTGGACGAAGCTTGTGTGGCTGGAGAGTCCCACCAATCCTCGACAAATAATTTCTGATATTCGCGTAAGATGCCTTTAAACAAGCATTATACTATTCTAGCAGGGACAAGCTCATAAGCAATGCATAACTTTTTATTTATTATTTTGTTTTATTCTGCCAATATTCGATGCTTGATTGTTGATATGATGGGTGTGAATGAACATTCATTCACTAATACCAGTCTAGGAAGTCCTCTCAGAGATTGTAATGTAAAATCTTGCAAAGCAATACAGTTTGGCATCTAAACAAGCTTTCTGTAAATTATAAACAGCGTTTTAGATGTTGATATATTGTCAGCATGCATAAATAGCCTTTTCCTAGGATAATAGTGAAAGTTTTGTTCTGATTGCATTACAAAATTTGTGTGCTGTTTAATCAAGTCCTTTGAACTTCATAATGTTTTTCTATTCCCAGTAGTTTTAGTGATTGCTTTTCAGTTCATCGCAATTCTTGGTGAAATATTTAGTATGGTCTCTTCTAATTTCTTCTACTCTTTGTGCTTATTATTGCTCATTGACCCCACTAGTGAAGTAGCTTAAGAACAACTTGTAACTTGCTTTGCGTTCATACATTCAGGTTGGCAGGCTCCATGTATTTGGATCTTAAATTCATACCCAAATTACTTGTAGTTACTCAAGACAAGCAAGTGGTTACTAATTTGAGTATTAGGTCCATCCCTTAAAATTTTTAAAACTATAACATGACGTTGGAGATATAATCTAAAAACATTCATGCAGGATAGAGAAATAGCTTTTGAAGATTTAATTTTATATGGTGCCTTCTTTCTTCTGGCAATCTTTGACTCTACTACTCTTTGTGACCTATTGCTCATTGACCCACTACCGAAATAAGTATAAAAACTTGGAACTTTCATTGTGTTTTTAAACCAAGGTTCCATGCATTTGGATCCAAATTTATCGATATGATTACCATCCTGAAATTCTTCAAACTATAACTTGATGTGGAGACTGTAATTTTGCAACTTTCAGCAGGATAGCAAAATAGTCATCAAAGATCTAAAGTCTAAATGTTTGAGGCTTTTGGACTGATTATTTGGGCAAGAGCCTATTTTATTTATTTATTATTTTTTCTGGCCTTCAAGTATGCTGCTAGGATCAACGAGTTCAAAATGATAATTAGTGAGTGTCATGGTTGCGTTCAGTCTCAGTAGGGCCTGTTGCACCTCTACTACGATGTAGGGCCTATTGGCTGTGTTTTGGAAACCTGTTTTGGAAGCAATTTTCAGTTTTCACCTGTTTTGTTTCTTTGAAAAGAGCACAAACAACATTTTGAGGTTTCCTGTGCTCCAACTTGTTTTACGAAAGTTGTTTTCGTAGTTTTCTCAAACTCTTTTGGAAGTGTATTTTGTTTTGCATGATTTTGAGAATACAAAAATATTTTCTGAAAAGAAAACCAGTGAGGCCTTAACTTCTCTGATGACTAAGGGGTTAGAAGAGATGTGTAAAGCTAGACATTTTGTAGTTGGACAATCTATTTAAGTATGTTGTGAAAAACAAAGGTAAATTTGTTTCATTAGAGCATTTCAGGGGTGGATGAAATAGCAGATGGGTTATGTAAAATTGTGGTTTTAATGCTTGAAGAAGTACTAAAGGAAGATAGCATGTGGGTTTAATATAAGTTTGAAATGAGACCCTTGGGCCACCATGACCAACCAAATGTAAAGTAATATAAAATAAGTTAGTGGCGAACTCTTTTTCTATATTAGTTTTGCATTGATGCTTGGCTACGTTGCTGATAGGTAAAGCAGTATATTACACTATTATTCACTTTTTTATGTTCAGTGATCTTTGTCATTGACTCGATATCATAAAGTTTCTTGATCTTTGTAATACCTTTAGTACAGTTTCCTATTTAGTTTTTTTTTTTTTTTTTATAACAAAATTATGATGAGCACAACAAGCGCTAGTTTCTAAAGGCAAATTTGTTTCATGTCAATCCGTTGATAGAAAATAGCAGAGATGGCTCATGCACATGGTGCTATTGTGTTAGTGGATAACAGTATAATGTCCCCTGTATTGTCACAGCCACTGGATCTAGGAGCAGGTAAAAATAGGATTTCCAAGCTTTTGCAAGCTACACATCCTTTTGTGTTCTTACTAATTTATATTAGTCCATTCTTTCAGATATTGTTATGCACTCAGCCACTAAGTTTATTGCTGGACATAGTGATGTCATGGCAGGTGTTTTAGCTGTTAAAGGAGATAGGTGGGCCTCTTGCTCTATCTTTACCGTTTGTTTTACGTCTTGTATTTATACTTAACTTCCTACTTGTTTTCACTGTTAACAGCTTGGCAAAACAGCTATATTTCTTACAAAACGCAGAAGGCTCTGGGTTAGCTCCATTTGACTGTTGGATCTGTTTACGAGGAATTAAGACAATGGCCTTACGTGTTGAGAAGCAACAGGTGTGGTTTGCCTCAAAGCATTCTATTTGTGGGATTTGATTTCCCCAAATGATTGATCGTAATCTGTTGTACTATTCTGATGTGTCTGCACATTTGGCAGGACAATGCGCAAAAAATTGCTGAGTTTCTTGCTTCCCATCCACGAGTGACACAAGTTAATTATGCAGGGCTTGCTGATCATCCTGGACGTGCCTTACATTATTCTCAGGTATTGACCTTGATGGAATTGTAGATTCATAATGCTATTCACAATCTGTTCTTCTAGATATTTATATACACCTGTTTCAGGCAAAGGGTGCAGGATCTGTATTGAGTTTTCTGACAGGTTCACTGGCATTATCAAAGCATATTGTCGAGACTACCAAATACTTCAGTGTAACTGTCAGTTTTGGTAATTCCTTCTTAATTTTCAGCTTTCCCAAGTCCAAAATTTGTGATTGGTAGATAGTACTGTGGCAAAAGAGGTTATTCGTGTTTTCTTTGTCTTGTGAATAGAGAGATAGGGGCAGAAAGTTTCCTGTAAAACTGATTTTGAAAGCAGAATGTGCTCATTTACTACATGTGTTATGCGTTCATCAGTTCATGAATCATTCTGTACATTGTATGACATGGTCTACAGTTAATATATATATATATATATATGTATTTTTAGGCTTTTTAAAAATAATTATTGTTACTATTATTACTTTTATGTATGGTCTATTAGTAGGTGAATCTTCAGTGTCAACTCTGTTGAGTGAAAATCACACAACAATTCTATTATTAAGCTGACCTAAGATTTTTTTATATGTACAGGAAGTGTGAAGTCTCTTATAAGCCTGCCCTGCTTCATGTCTCACGCAAGCATACCATCTGCAGTGCGCGAGGCCAGGGGTCTATCTGAAGATCTTATTCGTATTTCTGTGGGAATCGAGGATGTGAATGATCTGATTGCCGATTTGGACTATGCACTTAAAACCGGCCCTCTGTAGTTGCCTGAGGGTATCCGACTGACATAAATGCATCTGCTTTGGCAGGGTTATAGAGCAATTGGTAGATGGAAATCTTATTCTGGGGTGCCCAAACACAGGAAGGACTTTTCCGTTGACTTAATTGACTATGAAATTATTAGTTGAGAATACATTTTAATTTAAATTTGAAAATGTGGGCTCTGTACATATGTTGGTAAGATTTTTGAGAACTACGAAATGTAGTTAGTGCTCCTGCTCAACAGAAATTTTTATGTTATCTGAAAAAGAAGTGGTATATTTCCTTTCCCTTCATGTTCAATCTTCAATGTCATTTGCTGTGTTTTTAATTTCGGAAATTTGAATTGTTGCATAATAGTTGCGGGTTTAAACATGGAAAATAAGGTCAAAATTGTCAAGATCTTTTGAGATTGGTAACTCAAATCCAATGAGCACAATGGGGTGTGGCTGGGTGTAGAGATTTATTTATTATTTAGTGAGATTTCTTTTTTTGGAAACAAATATATTGTTTATTATCAAATCCAGTGAGCACAATTGGAAATCTATATTTCATTAATGTACTGGTTGGGAAGGGTGATTTCGCCTGCTAAGCTAGTTTAGAGGAAGGGGGGTGACGCCATAAGAGGATGCAACAGCTGAAATGGAGCAGCAGCAAGCTAATCTCAAATTAAGGAAACGGTTGGAGACTATTGCTGCCATTACCTTTCTAAAAAGTGAATTTCCTTTCTAGGGTTCGTCAGGGTTTGCCTCTACTTGTTCTACATGCATAGGCAAATCAAGTAGTTCCTTATGTTCCCTCCTATCTGCATCCCCGGGCCTCCATGTCTTTGCAATAAAAGCGTCATGGTCGTATTGATGATACTGGAGTTCTCTGCGTGCCTGATTTTAGGGAACGTCAAACAGCTTATCATGTAGACCACACCATTGTTTGGCTTGGTAAAGAAAGGAGAGGGTAGTGTTACAGCTTACAAGCCAAGCAATGGTGTGGTCTACAGAATAGGCGGACTGAATTTCTGTGGGAATCGAGAACTGAATTTGCTTCTAACCCTTACCCTACGTTTGGACGAGGGGAAATAACTCGAAATTTAACTAAAAGTCAAGAATTTAAGAGAAATTGACAATTCCCTTATTTGGCAACTTAAGCACGGAATTTATTAAACGACACGTGGAAAAAATTGTAGAAATTGGGGCATCAAATTCCCGAGTTTAATTTCCACCAAAATAGGCGTCATTTCACAATTTCCATAGTGCCATTTACAAAATTCGACATACATAAATCCAAACACTAAAATCTTTAATTGCCACACATAATGGAAATGAGGCCCTTGTTCTGCAATTTATATCCCCACTTCTGAAATTTTGTATAAAATTAAACATAACCAATTTAAACTAAATTTCTTTATTAGATGTCAACAATTCTAATTGAAGCATAATAAGATCAACACACAAGCATTAGTTTCCTCTCTGTCAATTTCTTTTTTGAATTGTGCACAGATCACCATCATCAAAACCACATTTGTTTCAAAGATAAATATGCCTCAAAGATAACCAACTATATCAAACCTGCAGCATATCGATGATCACAAAAACGATTTCATCAAGCAATTCAACCTTGCTGTCCACTTGTAAAGAAGCACTCTACTGTCATTCTCTTTCTCACTACCATCACTGAATTTTACACACCAACCAAAATCTTAAATGGTATGTACAAACCCTTCTGTCCTAGCATGAAATTTTACCTGAACACAAGGCAAGAAGAAAGTTAGGATATGTAAGAAAGGATTTCACAAACAATTCAAAGTTCTGTACAGAATTTTCTTGCAAACATGAAAATGGGGCCTAAAAAGAGTTCTTTTTGTTTTTGCCTTTTTTTCCCCTGCATTTCCCCCTCAGGTTTCATAATAAAAAGACGACAATTTCATAACTAAAAACCGTTAAGAAAACTTGACTCAGCTTTGTTATTGGGTATGGAGCTGCATAGCAAGAAAATTCTCCTTCACATACAAAATCTGCATTTCTTTTTGTTAATTACATTATGACTTGAACCTAAGACCAAACCCTTTCCCCACCCGTCCCAATGGCCACCTGAGCTTGAATTCTTGGGCATGATTTGCATTTCTTCAAATGTGAATTCAAGAAAACAAGAAAATGCTGGGTCAATATATTGGAAGTGCGAGATGGTGATAGACGCATCTGACTAGACTTATATGAGATGGGAAAGAAGAATGTAATAACATGTCATTTACCCTAATCACATGTCAGTAAAAAGTGGGAGCTATTGTCGTAATGGTCATCATCAGGAAGTAAAACTGAGGGCATTAATTTATCAACAGAATGGAGATCCAACTGTAAATTTCATGCACCAACTGTAAACAATACGATAGAAGTTAAAACGTCTTGGGAAGGAAAAAATGCGCAAACACCAACAAGCCTACCAGGCTAAGAATAACCACCATAAAGGTATATAACATTGAAAAGGGGGTGCCACACAAATTTTTGCATCAAAGCAGTGATCTTGAAAAAAGAAAATGAATAAGACATCCTTCCTGCAGCATGTGTTACTACAAGGAGGCTTGAGGAAATGCAGTGCCATGATGAAAAAACTCAGAAACAGCTTAGCTCAAGTCTGAAGCAGCTGAATCACATTTAAATCGAGACTACATGGTTGGAAATCTGGTAGCCAACAACCCTTAAAATAGCAGTAGATATAACTTACTTTTGAAATGTTATTACTATTCACTGCCAAAATCTTCATAGCTTACGCCTTCTGAAATGGTGTCCAACCGGTTATTGTCTCCTGTAAGAGTGAGGGAAAGTTAGTAACAGTGTAAGTTGTAACAATGACATATATGTCAAGTCCTCACCTTGATGTTCTCTTTCACGAGAATCCAGGAAGTTATCATTATCTGTTGCCAAGAAGGGTGATCTAGGATAGCTCTCCAGTATGTCTAAAACATGTAGAACATAATTATTAATTAAGAACCATGACTGCGATGACTTGTCATGTTTACTGTTGAGAGAGAGAGAGAGAGAGAGA
Organism: Prunus mume; assembly: GCF_029339155.1. NCBI lineage: Eukaryota > Viridiplantae > Streptophyta > Magnoliopsida > Rosales > Rosaceae > Prunus > Prunus mume. The sequence continues at coordinate 16,509,336 of NC_142705.1, forward strand.
GAGCACCTGAGCTCTGAGAAAAGTCAGCTGTCAGGTCTGAGAGGCTGAAAATTCGAGGAATCTGACGTAAAAAACCAAATGATGAAGAGTCTGCATCAAGAAGTGATTCATTTAGGGGCTGTGAGTTGGACTCTACGCTGTTGAATGCTGCAACAGAAGCATCTCCAATAGTGGGCCGTGCTTCCAGGATGTTTCCATCACCGCTAAACATGTAAGAACTGCCCGAATAGCCAACTTCTGATTTGATAATTCCCCCATTTATTCCTTGCATAAGACCTATGTTGGAGCTCTGATTCGAAAGCATGTTTGGTGGGACATCAATCCTACTGGTATGAGCAGACATTTTAACAGCATTGTGCATACTAGTGTGCAATGAAGACCCACCATTCGTAAATGCATTAGGTACACAGGAACCAACTTGGTGGTGTATATTTTCTGTCTTCAATGCTGGTCCTACATGCTCTGGCGCATAGCATGTGGAGTTTTGGTGCACTGTGAAAAAAAGTAACATCAATTGCTATTCTGATGGGAATTGACCATTCCCTAACAAAGCAGAACTATAAAATATAATTTGGATGAAGTAAAACACAGTTTAACACAAAAGAAAATGAAAGCTGTGCTGCTTGAACGTGGGAGATTAACAACTGGTGATATAGACCAAAAAAGAACAGGGTAAAAAGAGGACTAATTTGAATGAATCATAGACAGTTATATACTACCTAATTTGTTGCAAAACACAGAACCCATAAAGAATGTAAATCTAGTTCAAACATCATGCATCATATGCATGGCATCAAGAAACTAAACATCTAAAGTAGAGTAACCTATGAACTTTATAATATGACAATTACTTTTTTCACAAGTGATCACACTTTTATACCTTAGTTAGAGCATGGTTGACACAAAGAAGAATCAGAAATTGAAACGAAACAAGTGATTAGATGGAGTAAAGAGTCTTTTTTCTTAAAAAAGAGAAATTGTATCTATACAGACATTACAGGAAGTTGAGGGTGAGATCATACTTATCTTCATTTCTCTCCAGTCTCATGATAAAACAAAGGGTGGAAAATGGTTGGCCCATAACTACTTTCTTTCTTTCCATCTAAACTTACCCTTGTTTTAAGAGGCATACCATTTACTGTGCACTAACCATAATGACATTATTCCATAGAACAAAACCCACACGCTATAAAGATTAACTTGCACCAATAAAAAAACAAGCCAATATCTTAGCCATAATAAAATTTACATCTAAGCGGATAGAACTCTTACTTGGTGAAATGTGAGATCCATTGGTACTAGGTATTGAAGCAACTCCACTTGAGTGCAACTGACTCATTAACCTCACCTGTTGCTCAAGCAACCTGTTATATTCTATTATTTGGTGCTTCACCATCAATCTTAAATAATAAGCCCTGAAGAATTCCCGATTCTCTTCCTCAAGCTTCTGCCAAACTGGAAATGCAGCAAGATTTTATGTTAAGCTGAGCATACGGAAACACTGAATATGACTGTAAGATTCCCTTTAAACTATTGACTGGGGGCATAAAGAGTTCATGCTTTTAAGTAGACATTGGAGATTAACATTTCATATAACCGCAAGACATTAGATTCATTGACTGGGACAGGGAAAAGCTCAGAATAGAAAGATAAATCTATGAAGATAATTTCAAAATCAGTGCAGAGTGAATTCGGATTCTGTGGCTGATAGGTGTGGTTTCTCATCACCAATTGATGCAAATGTGTTTCTTGATGACAATAGATTAATCTAAAAGTTACAGCCGCTTTGTGGGAATCATTATGACCGATACACGACTCCAAAGTCAAAATGCACCACGCTGTTAATAAAAAGAAAACACCTCAAGCAAGAGGGTGAAGTTTTCAATTCACAACAGAAGCCACTATCAAGAAGTACAAAAGCAGTCAAACAAATAGTGAAAATACCCAAAAACTATTGTGGGGTGCCCAATAAATTATGACAAAGGGGCCATAGGAGGAGCAAATCTATCCTTCCTGTAATGTTGGGTGCACAAAATGATATAAACACTGGGAAGTGGGGTAGCAACAAACAACAGCCAGAAACACGAAGAAAAATATTCAGATTAAGAACACGATAAAGGAGAGAAACTACAAAACACATAAGGAAAAAAGCCATGTCATAGAATACTACAGGATATCTGCTTACCAAGTTCCGTGAAACCAGGCTCTATTTTTGCCTGGTCCAGTAGAGTATCTACCACTTCTTTCTGGTTCATGTAAAGCTGGAGACATCGCTCGATAAGGTTCTGCACCTAAAAATCAACAGAAATCATCCAAAAATAGCAATGAGGACAGTAGACAAACTTTCTATATGTTAAGCTTCTATAAGGAATTAAAAAAATATGGAAAAGTAATGAAAATTTACTTGGATTTTGCACTTTGTGTGAATAAAAATATGTCAAATACTTGCATTAAAAATTCTATCAATAATTTCACAGAAGGAAGGAGAACTAAGATGAATTATACTCAGGCGCTTAGGAAAAGAAAATATGGATTAAAATTATAATTAGGTGCTTTACCGTTTTCTTCCTGTTTTAGTTTGCATTTGAAAATATCCCGTTGTTGCTATTCCACTACTATAGCACAGTGTAAATGGTTTAAGCTTTTTCTTCTTCTTTTAAAGAACAATACAATCATAATTGGATAATCTATGATATAGTCCATCAAGAAAATCCTTACCAGTTGTATATCTTGACGCGAGACCTGTCTAACGGATCCACTCGACATATTCCAAGGTTCCAGTAGAAGATGCTTGTGTAAGAAAGCTACACTGATTGATTTTCAACTTATAAATGATCCTTATAATAAATGCTACAAAGGACCCAGTGAACTCAAGAGTGATGGATGCTTCACTTCAGCTGTAGAAATATCATATACATAACAATGAGATGTACACAACCTGATGGGAAAAGACAAGAAATTCATACCTGAATTAGCTCTTTCAATTAATTGGTTGGAAAAAGGTTAAAAAAGTATGAGCTTCGACAAAAAATAAAACAAAGGACCAAGCCATCAAATGGTGTATAATATGTTCAAAGGGACAGTGTGTGCAAATTTACACAGCCTGTACAGTGCACGTAAAGAAATTTCAGAGAAGTATTTAACAAATAACTTTAATATGGCAAGCAACATCGCCTTTGACATTTAAAACCAAAAATGATCTGAGTCAAGTGATGATAAAATTTAAGCATTAAATTGTCTGTAAACCCAATCCCTAACTAGTACTTCACTGAGTGGATCAAAGCATTCATGTCTAATCAGATCAGGAATAAAATGTTTGCCTCCAAAAGGTATATTAATCAAAGAATGCACTACATTCCTCTGAATTGACATTCAAACACAAGATACAGGGCGTAATTTACTACTCTCTATTTCTACTGCCTTCCCAAAAATCACCGCAATCAAAGGATAAAAAAGAAACTTCCCCACTGCACTAATTAAATTCTTCCCTTACACGCCTCAACACATGAATAACTGCGTGCGATACCAAAGAAAGACCACTAAATACTGGGATTTGATTGCTTTCTCCTTTCACATGAGTGTTGTGGAAAATCACATAGCAACCACATGCATGTATAGAATAGTTTATACAGGATAAAAATAAATACTGGATTCCAATCACAGAAACGAAAATATCTATTTAGTGACCAAAAGAAGAGATAATATCTCATATGGTATTTGGGTTTTAAATTCTCGAAATTTCCCGCTACTTGGAGCCAGAGAGAAACTCAGAGTGATTTTCTGTTCAGCCAAACAGAGCATTATGTTAGGGTTTGATCAATTTTTCAGGTCAGATAAAGTTTGATCAATTTACACAAACTAATCGACCACAATCAAAAACAAATTTTCCATGATCACCACCTCAAGTGACAAGCCAAAACCCTAGACGAGTCACCTCAATCACAGAAAAACACAGAGCCACAGAGATACATATAGGTAATCACACACATGCAACACAATTACAATCCCAAATTCGAAATCAAAATACTAAACATAAATAAACTAAAAGGAATCTCTTGTAACAAGCTGGTTTTGTAGTTGATCTAACCTGAATTCGATCGAGCTTTTGGGAAAAGTCTCAGAGCCTTTACAGAGAAGAAGAAGAAGAAAAGCTCGAGAGCCTGATCAGAGATAAAAGCTGAGCAAAGTAAGGTGACGAAGCTCTCTGCTTTTAATGGTGGAACTCCTCGGCCCCCAAAGCTTTTAATTAATTTGTCCTTTTTTTTCTTTTAATTTTTTTTTTAAATTGTTGCTTGGGGAAATAGACTCGTCGAAGCGGATATTCGCGCCACGTGGCGTCAGTGGAGGGGGTGTTGGCGGGACCCACAGGCGTGAGATCAGGTTGAATGGGACTTGTTTTTTATTCTTATTCTTATTGTTTACATCCAATCCAATTAAAAAAGAAGCTTTCATCAAAATCATACAAACATTTTGAAACAGTTTTGACTTTTGACCAACGGTGAAATCGTTAAATGAAGACCAAACTGTGAACAGAGTTGGACTGAAAATGATGTCAAAACTTCCCACCAACACAATTTGAACTCGGAGGATATAATGTATGGACATGAAAGTTCATTGTGTCTTTATTCTTGTTTATCCAAAATAGTCCAGCCTCGGTTATAGACTAGAAGATTATCTTGTATGCGAGCGTGCCGCTATTAGCACTGTAAAAGACTAATAAACTGAAAAAGATTGTGTAACTTATGCAATATTTAACGTCATTACACACTGGTAAAAGTTAGGGATAAGACATGTGGCACACCCCAACACATGCTCATTGCATATAAGAATGTATTTCAAACAAGAGCTCTGATAAGATTTTGGTGCTTGTTTGACAAGTTAAACACTAAGAACTCAACGGTGCATGCTAGTATCAAGTGCACTTGTCCATATGGTTGATACTAGGTATTTTAAGATTAAGTGGGACTTAACTTAGCCAAATTTATAGAGCTCTCATATAGAGGCTTTACATATATTTTGAACATGTACTAAACGATATAATAACCCAATTAATATAATTTCTGAGTACGTGTACATTGTGAGAAAATAGTCAATGAAACCCTATTAGAGTAGACATAAGTGTGCTAAAGAGTTGGGATAGCAAGACCTATACTTGACTGCATCTTAGGGGGCGTTTGATATTAGACTTGAATACAACTTTTTAAACTCACAAACCAAATTTAAGTCTGAAATTTAAAAAATATTTTTGGTAGATCCAATTTTTTCTTTTCTTTTTGTTAATTTCAATTTGGGAATCTAGTTATTTATTTATTTTTTAAGATCTTAAAAATAGTTTGGAGTTCAATACCAAACAAGTTTTTAAATCTTAAAATTAAAATTTGAAAACTCATATTTTTAAAAAAGAATCATAGTTTTTGAGTAGGATACCAAATGGTCCCTTAGTTATAAATTTTTTAATTAGGCCTTAGAAATCTAGAAAAAATAGTGCATGGTATATCATGATGATTTTATGGTGGTCAATCTTTGACTATTTATGTGGTTGACACTAGCTATAATAAGATATAGGTTCTAGTTTCAGAACAGGTACATTGAACATAACTGAACACTTGTCAAATATCATGACTGTTTATGTGCTGTACTAGAATATGATAATACAATATTTACATATTGGGGTTTTTATATTATATTTATCACAAATGGTTTTGAGGTTCACGAAATTATCACCTTCAGTCCTTTATTTTTTTTGTGACATAGCGGTCCTTAACGTTACCATGCGTACATGACATTAGTCATTCTATCAAAAATTTCGTTAAATTGATGATGTGCCACATATGTGAAGCCCACACATCCAATGATATAGAGCCATGTGGTTTTAAATAAATATATTTCTCTCTCCCATCTTCCCTCTCCACCTCTCTACTCTCTCTCCACCATGCATCTTATTTTGTGTCTCAATTTTTGGTATCGTTATAGGCTCTTCGATCCACTTCATCAAACCCTAGCAAAATACAAACACCATGACAGACAATCAAACATCCAATCGCAACACAAACACCATGACAGACAAAAAAAATCTAATCCCAACACAAACAATTCTAGCAACCCTGGTATGGAATTATCAAATCCATACTATGTTCATCCTTCAGATCACCTTGGCCATGTGCTTGTTTCTCAAAAACTGAATGGCACTAATTATTCCCCCTGGAGCAAGTCTATGCTTCATGCCCTACGAGCCAAAAATAAAATTGGGTTCATTGATGGATCCATCAAACCCCTTTCGAAAGACGAAAAGCCAGGTGACTATGCCCCATGGGCATAATGCAACAACATGATACTATCATGGATTTTGAATTCGATAGGAGTCTCATCTCTCTAAAGGAGTTGTCCATGCTCAATTTGCATACAAGATTTTGGAGGATTTCAAGCATCAATTCTCATAGCAAAACACACCAACAATTTACCAAATCCAGAAACAGATTGGTTCTCTATCCCAAGGCTCCATGACGGTCTCAGTGTACTTTACAGAACTCAAGCATCTTTGGACTCAACTCGATGCATATGAAGATCCCATCATCTACAACATGATGCATAAGCATCATGAGCAGCAAGAAAAATACCAACTTATGCAATTTCTTATAGGCCTCAACGATGTTCATGACACCGTTCGCACCAATATTCTCATGATGACACCATTGCCCAATATTCATCAAGCTTATTCATTCGTCGGCAATCATGAGCAACAACTCTAGTTGTCGTTGAAACAACGCCAACAATTGCCATCAGACAATTTTTCTCTTGCTGCCACAACACAAACCCTCTCTAACCAACACTGCGATCATTGCAACCTCCAGGGACACACCATCGACAATTACAGCACTCTCAAATAACATTGTAACTTTTGTGACAAAAGAGGACATATAAAGGATAGGTGCAAAATTAAGAATGGAACATAGGTCCCCAATCCTAATGGAGGCCATGGCAACAAAACTGGTTGAAAATAATGACCTCAAGGGGGCTCTTCTTCTCGTCATGCTGCCTATGCAGTGGAACTTCCCGTCCTGCTGCCCATGCAATGGAACTTCCAGTCCTGCTGCCCATGCTATGGAAACAACCCAATGCCAAGAAGGGCCATCAATGCCACAGCCAACACATCCTCCTACATCTTCCAATCCATTGAGTGCATTCTCTGCGGATCAAATTCAACGGTTAACTCATGCTCTCTCTTTGCTTTTTTCTAGTAATGGGAACACTTACGCAAATGCTGCAAGTTCGAATTATTTTTATGTTCCTTCCACATTCCCATTACCAGAAGAAAGTAAAGAGAGAGCATGAGTTAACTATTGAATTTGATCTGCAGAGAGTGCACTCAGCAGTTGAAAGATGTAGGAAGATGTGTTGGTGCGTGTTTCCCGAGCTTCAGGTTGTTTCCGTTGCATAGACAGCGAGCGGAAAAAGAGCCCTCTTGAGGTCGTTTCTTTCGACCACTTTTGTTGCCATGGCCTCCATTGGAATTGGGGACCCATGTTCTTAATTTTGTACCTATTCTCTGTATGTCTTCTTTTGTCACAAAAGTTACAATGGTATTTGAGAGTGCGCAATTGTCGATGGTGTGTCCCTGGCGGTTGCAATGATCGCAGTACTGGTCGGAGAGAGTTTGTGTCATGGCAGCAAGAAAAAATTGTCATATGGCAATTGTTGGCATTGTTCCGATGACAATTGGTGTTGTTGCTCATGGTTGCTGATGAATGAATAAGCTTGATGAATATTGGGCAATGATGTCATCATGGTGAGAACGGTGTCATGAACATTGTTGAGACCCATAAGAAATTGCATAAGTCGTTATTTTTCTTACTACTCATGATGCTTATCCATCAGGTTGCAGATGATAGGATCTTCATATGCATCGAGTTGAGTCCAGAGATGCTTGACTTCTGTAGAGTACGCTGAGACCGTCATGGAACCTTTGGATAGAGAAGCAATCTATTTCTGTTTATGGATTTGGTAAATTGTTGGTGTGTTTTGCTGTGAGAATTGATGCTTGAAATCCTCCCAAATCTTGTATGCAAATTGGGCATGGACAACTCCTTTAGAGAGATGAGACTCTACCAAATTCGAAATCCATGATAGTATCATGCTGTCGCATTGTGCCCATAGGGCATAGTCACCTAGCTTTTCATCTTCCGAAGGTTGATGGATCCATCAATGAACCCAATTTTATTTTTGGCTCATAGGGCATGAAGCATAGACTTGCTCCAGGAGGAATAACTAGCGCCATTCAGTTTTTGAGAAACAAGCACATGGCCAGGGTGATTTGAAGGATGAACATAGTATGGATTTGATAATTCCATACCAGGGTTGCTGGAATTGTTTATGTTGGGATTGGATGTTTGTTTGTCTGTCATGGTGTTTGTGTTGGGATTGGATCTTTGATTGTCTGTCATGGTTTTTGTATTTTTTTAGGGTTTGATGAAGTGGATCGAAGAGTCTGTAATGATACCAAAATAAGAAAGAGCTAGGTAGTTCTTGGGATTGATATATGGAAGAATATATGAAATAATAATATGGCTGAATGCTTTCTGTGTATTAAACAGAGGCTATGTAGCCCATATATATACAGATACAAGTGGTAAAGTCAGATCATGATTCTAATCCTATAAAGTCGTGATCCACAATACACGGAATAGCTTTTCTAGTTTAGATAAATACAATATTATACATTAATTACAATATATTCTTAATGAGTAATGCTACACTTACCACATTTTTATCTCACATTTCTATACCATATGATGTGGCATATCCATATTATACGCCACATCAATTAAATCAATGAAGCGTATTTTAATTAAGGCAATTAGAAAAATAAATATTGGAATAAATTATAAAAGAAAAGAAAATATTCAATAATTTTAATTGATGTGGTTGTCCACCTCAACTGCCATATAAGATGGTATAAAGATGTGGTATACAAATGTGGTAAGGGTAGCATTATTCATTCTTAATACTACCCTTTCTCCCTCTCTACTCTCTCTCTCCCCTATGTGTTCTCCCACTCCCTCTCTTCTATTTCTCCACCACCCACAACCCACCCCCCAACCGCACCCCCACACCTCTAAGCCTTAGCAAGCCCCCTCCACACCCTCTACCTTCTCTTGCTTCCCCCTCTTCCTCTCTCTCTCTTTCCCTCTTCCTCTCGCTGGTTATTACTGTCCTTTTTTTTATATAATGATTTTCTCAAATTAATTTTTATTTATTTATTTATGGATTTTAAGTTTCAAAATATATTATCTTTTTATTTAAGGGCACATGACTTTATATCATTGGATGTGTGAGCTCTACATATACGCCACATTAGCAATTTAACGAAATTTTTTTACAGAATCTCACAACATGGACCAATTTGATGCACACTTATTAGCGTCAAGGACCAACCATGTTACACAAAAAATATAAACGACCGAATGTGATAATTTTCCAAACCTCACGGACCATTTGTGAATTTTTTTTATTCTTTATTTTTAAAGCCTTATATATTTACTACAATTCTAGTCTTGAGATTTCACCTTTTATTTTATATTATTTTTTCATCTTAGGGGAAGATAGACGCAACCCATGTTATACAAAAGATTGTGAGTTTGTGCCTTAAGTCTTGATAAGAAAACAACAATACTGGCTAGTCACTAAGTTTTGTTAAATTTTGGGCGAATTTAACGGTGCCCTTGAACCTAGCTAACACCTTCTTTTGATTAACCCCCTTAACTTTCAATTTGATTCAAAAGCTCTTCTAATCCCTTAAAATGTGCCAATTTTCCCCATACTGTCAAATCTATAAAATTTTCCGTCAAATTAAGATTATTTTCATCCATTAAAGTGGAAAAAATTAATAGAAAATATGATAAATTTAGTGCTTGGGGTAAATTTGCATGTTTTAGATGATTAGAGGGTAGGGGGTTGAGAACCAAGGGACTTTGCTAAAGCTTTTAATTCAAATATAAGTCTTCAAATTATGTGACTAATAGTTTGATCATCCTTTAGCAATTGTGCATTCCTCTTCTTAAAAGCAGCAACAATTACTTGAGCCAATCTAACCAATGGACTGCCTCCTGATTTTAATTTTATATAAAGTGGAGAACCTATCACAAAAGCCACAACCGATAGAGCCATGGAAATAGTAGGGATGCCAAGACCCCATCCCAATCGCACATGCTTTTGAATGTAAACCACAATAGTTAAAGCTGTTAGGGTAGCTATTCCCATGCTAAAATAGTACCAATTGAAGAAATTCCAATTTTATTGAGCATGACGACTTTTATATTTGGACATGTGTCAAATTGGTTAGCATCAAAGGTAACAGCGCATGGCCTAAGAGTGACTCCACCTATTTGCCCTTAGCCATGGCAAGGGGGGAGTTAGGGCAGCCACTATTCACATGAATAGTAGTTGCCCTTACAAATAGTATTTTCCGTTTCCACCCGTTGCCATGGCAAAGGGCAATTACTATTCATTTTTTTATTTTTTTCACAACTCTTTTTACCACAATAATTAATTTGGATAATATTTTTGGATAAGATTTTCAGGCTCCTACGTGTCAATACTATTCATATCTCATAATCGGATAAAATTTTCAATTTCAAATTTCAGATAAATTTTTTTTTTTTTTTAAAAGGCTGGTATTTATAGAAAAAAATTCATTAATTTTTGGTATTTTAAAAAAATTCGAATTTTTTCAGTATTTTATTGCAAAAATTGGATGTCGTTGAATTGGAAAAAAATCGGATCGGAGGAGAGCAGAGCGGCCTTGCGTGCAGGAAAAAAATCAAATTAGCGGGGTATTGTAGCGGATCTGTGGCGAGTACTATAGCCGGCGTCAATAACCCTCGTTTGGACCTTGGTCGAAGGCGCCTTGAGCCAACCCGGGTTAGTGGACACCTCCCGGGCTGAATTTGTCCGTTGGAGCGCAATTTTTCTCCCAAACTCATTTGGCTCCCTACGGGCTGCTCTAATGCCTTGAACCAAGTGATGTAAGGAGAAAAGAGACGTAGAGGATCCATAGCTGTGAAGTTGATGCTTCCTTGCAATTCACTTGTGTTGGATATGGCGAAGGGTGAAAAGATGGGACTAGTGTTGATATTGTGGTTAGTATGCTACTAACCCTAGCATGTTTTTAAGGGTAGTGATTTTCACACTCCCAATTTAGTTTCAGGCGCATTCCAAATTGTCATATAATTTTTATAGAATCACAAAGGGAGGGTGATAAGCTAAACATGGAGTGTGAAAATCACTACCTGTCTTCAATCAATGACTAGTGGCTTATTTTGGTGGTTTGGGGGAAGAGAGAGAGAGAGAGAGTAGTTCATAGATAATGGAAGCTATGGTGATTGTCCAAAATTGACCAGCAAAAGAGTCGGCAATCAAAGCACCAATTAGTGGCATGAAACTAGCCATTCCCATGAAATTGCTAAGGGTATTAGAGGCCTTCACTAGTGGCATGTTGAGCTCCTGGATACGTTATCATTTGCCATGAAATCCAGTACTAGCAAATCTATCACACATCTCATTTGCTGTAAAGAAAAGGAAGAAAAACAACAAGGAAAAGTTGTTTATAAATTATGTGTTCAATTTCAAATCTGTCACATATATGATGCCACGTTATTAAAATTACTATAATGCCACGTTATTAAAATTACAATAATGCCATGTTATTGAAATTACTGTGCTAATCGAAGTGTTGCTAGATTGAATAAATGACATTTTTTGCATATGTGGAGTGTGCATAGTCTCTTGTATTTGAGTTCAAATCTCTCTATCTAATGTAGTTTAGAATATACCCCTCGATTTATAATTTGGTTCAAAATTAAAAATTCTATAAAAATTACAGAGACATAAATTCCACCAAAAAAATCGTATTTCTATTGAAAACAGATTAAGCGCTCCGAAAAGACTTCTTTGCTTCTTCAGGTTTAAGGCCCCGGGCAATTCCTTTTCTTTGATGACTGCAAAAACAACATGGGAAACATATTAGTTAGTTTGCACCTTACACAATTTTGGCTTTGTAATCAATTTTTGGCAAACTTTTTATTTACTTCACATTTTGTGAAAAATAATCTAATTAGTTCAAATGAAATAAACTAAGGCACTAACAAATATAGATTAGGGATAACAAATGTGCAATAGGATGTCCTTATCATCATACTATTACTACCTATATATTAGGTACATATTTTTCAGGAAAACATCATCAATAATTCTCGGTAAAGTTAAAATGATTGGAATAGTTATGGGCATAGGAGGAGCTATGGTGTTCGGTTCCTACAAAGGCAAAGAGATCAATATGTGGTCAACACATGTTGATCTTTTCCATACTCATGGGGAGCCATACAAGGCATCACACAAAAGTCCTCAAAGTCTTTTGTGGGGGTGCATGCTATCATTGGGTGGTTGTGTCTCGTATGCATTATGGTTTATAGTTCAGGTTTTTTTATTTCCTTTGTTTTCGTATTAGCTGTTTTTTCTTGTTATTTATGCATTTCATTTTATCAATGCAGTAAAATCATATTAAGAATTTCTCCTATCCTTATTCAAGCACAGCTCTAATGTCCCTGATGGCGTCAATTCAATCTGTAGTTTTAGCCTACTGCGTGGACAGGGACTGGAAGCAATGGAAGTTGGTACTTACGGCTTCATATTCAGTGATAATTTATATATATATATATTAGTGCCGAAAAGTTTACTTTGAATATAATAATGTCACTATTAATTAAAAGTGTTGTGCAATTTTCCAAAAATACCTGAATTTGGTTGGAACCAGATATGAGTTTCTATATTCCTATTTGAATTTTGTTCAGGGAACCTTGATATCAGGGTTTGCTCTGATCCTAATGACATGGGGTGTAAAGAAGAAAGGGCCATTCTTTGCTTCGGTTTTTCAGCCTGTGCTGCTTGTGATGTTTGCACTTGCAGGCTCTTTCCTCCTTGATGAGAAGTTACATATGGGAAGGTATGACTTATCTATTATTTTCTTAATCCACCATGCCATTGTTTGGAATTTCTTGTCTTTGTTACTTAATTAGTTTGTTGCCTTGGAGACTTGGTTTATAATTACTACTTTTGTTGGGCTTTCGCTAATTCATCTTCTCTTATCTCAATATACTAGGA